>NC_091121.1:180252219-180552219 GCF_040183065.1 Periplaneta americana | reverse complement strand
TGATGGTAGAGAGAATTCATATACTCCGAGAAAGCTGCTCTAATATTGGCTCTTGGCCTAAATGTTTTCGTTTGATCTCGTCGGTATTAGAACTAGGCCTCCTGTAGACAGCCGGATGAGTTATCAAGGTGTTTAAAAGAGTTTCTAAGTTAAGTAGATATCAGATTGGACGACGAGGAAAAAAGAAGAGAAGATTAAAGTAAGAATTAGGAATGAAGCAACATTTGTAACAGATGGGTGGACGGGAAGAATATATGTCAAGAAATTTAGAAATCAATTAAAAGAAAAACATAAAATTGTAAACAATTGTACTTACTTACTTACTTACTTACTTACAAATGACTTTTAAGGAACCCGGAGGTTCATTGCCGCCCTCACATAAGCCCGCCATTGGTCCCTATCCTGAGCAAGATTAATCCATTCTCTGTCATCATATTCCACCTCCCTCAAATCCATTTTAATATTATCTTCCCATCTACGTCTCGGCCTCCCTAAAGGTCTTTTTGCCTCCGGCCTCCCAACTAACACTCTATATGAAGTTCTGGATTCGCCCATACGTGCTACATGCCCTGCCCATCTCAAACGTCTGGATTTAATGTTCCCAATTGTGTCAGGTGAAGGATACAATGCGTGCAGTTCTGCGTTGTGTAACTTTCTCCATTCTCCTGTAACTTCATCCCTCTTACCCCCAAATATTTTCCTAAGCACCTTGTTCTCAAACACCCTTAACCTATGACCTTCTCTCAGAGTGAGAGTCCAAGTTTCACAGCCATACACAACAACCGGTAATATAACTGTTTTATAAATTCTAACTTTCAGATTTTTTGACAGCAGACTGGATGATAAAAGCTTCTCAACCGAATAATAACACGCATTTCCCATATTTATTCTGTGTTTAATTTCCTCCCGAGTATCATTTATATTTGTTACTGTTGTTCCAAGAAATTTGAACTTCTCCACCTCTTCAAAAGATAAATTTCCAATTTTTATATTTCCATTTCGTACAATATTGTCGTCATGAGACATAATCATATACTTTGTCTTTTCGGGATTTAGGTCCAAACCTATCTCTTTACTTGCTTCCAGTAAAATTCCCGTGTTTTCCCTAATCGTTTGTGGATTTTCTCCTAACATATTCACGTCATCCGCATAGACAAGCAGCTGATGTAACCCGTTCAATTCCAAACCCTCTCTGTTATCCTGGACTTTCCTAATGGCATACTCTAGAGCAAAGTTAAAAAGTAAAGGGATAGTGCATTTCCTTGCTTTAGCAGAGTGAAGGTATAAGAATTGGGGGGGGGGGGAAGGGTATAAGAAATGAAAAAAATATATATGAAAATGAAGTAATAATGTATTCGAAACAGAAAAGAATACCTCTATAACGCACACAGAACTGCATTGTTTCAAATGTGTTTTCAAATTATCCTGAAACAAAAGACATTACTTTCGCAGCACCCTGTGGCCACTCGCACGCTCTATAGCCTATCTGGACTGTTTTATGTACAGTGCTCGGATAAACTTGCACAATGGACTGATAAAACTGTGCAAAACAATCGAGAGCACTTCAAGACAATCGAATGGGGCTGTACAAATCAGATTGAGGTATTCAGGGCTGGACAATGAGAAGTTTCTTCTATACAGTGCCATCTACGTCCGTTAATAGCAACTATCACTCGCTCTTTAGCACTAATACGTACCGATATTCAAACAACGTCTTGTAACCTTTCACTTTAATATTACATGAATTATGGAGAAATTAATTGATACTACAAAACTTCGAATTAAATTTTTTCAGCAGAAGTACACATTTAAGCGTCCTGAACCCCGAGTAGTTTTTATCGATGCCTTTGTCCATCTTCTGTGTGTATAATCTTTCCTCCTAAGAATTGGACACGCAAAATCCAAGACGATTTATAGATATCTACGTAACATGTGATGCGGAAAGAGAAAAGGGACCTCTTAAAAACGAAATTCAGGTCATAAACATACAGGGTTTAAGGGGTATAAGTGCCATTATTTTAACTGATGATTATTCATGTCATAAGGAAGGCAAAATGTCTTCACAATTTTTTTCTTATTGCAATATTTAACTAATTATTAATAAAGTTTACAATATTAGACGTTTGGCAACGTTGCTGGATGGGGAGGAGGGGGTTTACAAGTACACAGTACAGCTCAAGCGGATACATCATAGCGGTACAAAACAGATGCTCTGTTCTAATGCATGGGCGGACAGAGAAATAATGTTTGTGCGAGATCGTGCGTATTTGCTTGCTTTCCGCACAAAACCAATACGCTGTAAGTGTGAAATACCACATTCAGTATTCCCAACGTAACACACATAACAATTTTCCTCTTCTTACCGCTTAAGCGCGACATTCATTTTACTGCTTTAGGCTTTTAACATATTATTTTTAGAGACGTTTAACATAGTAATAATTATAAATTGGAAACTTGCCACTGCAATTTCACCTAAACTGCACTGTTAATTATTGTTTTTAAATATTTGCAAAAATTAAGTAAACTCTACGACACCACAAAATCTACTGCATTTGTAATGCAAGTAACATTAAGGAAGCCGTGAAAAAATGAACAAGATTCCAGATACCGATGTTATTACTGCAATATGTTATATAAATAATATTGTTAACATATTAAAATGAAAAATAAATCATTACATAACCTTACCGTTTGTTTTAAGTTCGCATTTATAGACTGGGGGGTGGGGGGAAGACAGACGTATATCTCGGCCTGCTGGAATATAGTAAACACAGAAAACATTTTATAGCAACAATGTTGAAGATAGATATATTTGTTTTCCAAAGTTGCCGTCATTGAACAGAAACCAAGATGGAGATTTCATTGCAACTAATTAGAAATTCCTCTTTCAGGTATGTAATAAACGATCTTCGCACAAAATAATGTACGATACACGAACGGTATGTTTGTTTTCATGTTCTCGGAAATTAAAAAAGCTCAACTACGTTTCGCTTTTTCAATCTTTTCCTCGAACATGAAAACCTCAACATACCGCTCTTGTAACGCATATTACTATTACACACAACGAACAGCAAATACAAACTTTCAATCTCATTAATAGAACATTATGTTAAATTTACATTTTATTTAACAATATTGCTCCATTTTTTAATTGTACGTCTAAAAAGTAAACAATAATGGTTTACTGCACAAAATCACACGAACGTTTTCTCTAAAGCAAACTTTTAATCTCTTCTGCTTGATTGGAGTGGTACTCCTCGAGATCGTTTCGGTGAACTGCAGACACGATCCTTTTGCAACTTTGTAAAATGCAGTCACGAGCAATTCTTCTTTTCCCTTCATGATAGACTTCACATCATTAAAAAAGAAAAAAAAAAGAATTTGAATATATTGCTAGCAAAAAATTACATATAGCACCGTCAGTGCATTAGTGTTGCTAGCTTAGATAAAATAATTACTTCTAAATTTCAAATGGTGAAATTAAATACGTTTAAGATGACCTAACAGCTCTTATAAGCCTGTATGATACATAAAAGGTGAGTTGCTACACTGATGCACTGAGGGGTGCGGTATATTTAGGTACACAGTGAAGTCTAGTGAATAAAAAATCACATAATTTTAGTACGTACTATTTAGCATCTTCAAAAAGGTACGATGAAAGAGTAATGGAACGGAGAAAAATTCCCTCCGGCGCCGGGATTTGAACCCGGGTTTTCAGCTCTACGTGCTGATGCTCTATCCACTAAGCCACACCGGATACAACCCCGACGTCGGATAGAATCGTCTCAGATTAAGCTCCAACTCTTGGGTTCACACATGTGCTGAGGTGCACTCGTTATGAGTGACTAGTTGGCCGGGATCCGACGGAATAAGCGCCGTCTTAAATCACGAAGTGATTTACGCATATCATATATATTATTTTAAGTACCGAAGTACATATGATATTTCCATGCATTTCACTCATAACGAGTGCACCTCAGCACATGTGTGGACTTCGGTCCTACGTTCATAGACATCTATGACGTAGTGCAGAGGGCGGCCACTAGAGGGAACCCAAGAGTTGGAGCTTAATCTGAGACGATTCTATCCGACGTCGGGGTTGTATCCGGTGTGGCTTAGTGGATAAAGCATCAGCACGTAGAGCTGAAAACCCGGGTTCAAATCCCGGCGCCGGAGGGAATTTTTCTCCGTTCCATTACTCTTTCATCGTATGATGACGCAGAATATTTGCATGGAAATATCATATGTACTTCGGTACTTAAAATAATATATATGATATGCGCAAATCACTTCATGATTTAAGACGGCGCTTATTCCGTCGGATCCCGGCCAACTAGTCACTCATAACGAGTGCACCTCAGCACATGTGTGGACTTCGGTCCTACGTTCATAGACATCTATGACGTAATGCAGAGGGCGGCCACTAGAGGGAACCCAAGAGTTGGAGCTTAATCTGAGACGATTCTATCCGACGTCGGGGTTGTATCCGGTGTGGCTTAGTGGATAAAGCATCAGCACGTAGAGCTGAAAACCCGGGTTCAAATCCCGGCGCCGGAGGGAATTTTTCTCCGTTCCATTACTCTTTCATCGTATGATGACGCAGAATATCTGCATGGAAATATCATATGTACTTCGGTACTTAAAATAATATATATCTTCAAAAAGGTTTCATTTCCGTTAGCATACATACGATGTTTTCTATAGCCTACTTGAAGTCATCTTCCATTACAAGTATTTTGCCTTGGATCCCAGTTACTATTTTTTTAAAATAGTTGTAGATTATTCATCGTGAGATATGACACTGATAAGAGAGGGCTTACATAATTGAAAAACAAGACCAATATCTTTAAAAGACTTTCGACTGATAAAGTTTTGCCAAGAACGCTGACTGTGAATGTCAGGAACAACGAAATTCGTCTGTCTACTGTCGATTGTTAGTGCTTTCAGCAGGACGTCGTTCGACTGTTCCTTTCTGATAGCGAGATGATCTGCACTGCACGTCATACAATTCTGGAACCCGGCTGAACGTTACGTTGACCTAGAAAGTAAACAAGTCAGTTCTCCACATGTTGTATGCACCCCCGCTGAGTACATAGGTATGGTAGAGAGACGGTCCTGTATTTTTTAAGTTGGTTATTTAACGACGCTGTATCAACTACGAGGTTATTTAGCTTTGATGAGATTGGTGATCGCGAGATGATATTTGGCGAGATGAGGCCGAGGATTCGCCGTAGATTACCTGGCATTCACATTACGGTTGGGAAAAACCTCGGAAAAAACCCAACCAGGTCATCAGCCCAAGCGGGGATCGAACCCGCGCCGGAGAGCAATTTCAGACCGGAAGGCAAACGCCTTAACCGACAGAGCCACGCCGGTGGCTACGCTCGTGTATTTTGGCAGATTTTAGGAGAGGGAAGTTTGGTATGGAAGAGAATCGGGTTGCAAAAGTTTGTGAATTGATAATACGGAGAATGTAGCTATGATAATTTTGTAATTTATTAACTTTTATTAAATAAAATATTGATTAATATTACACACTACGGAAAAATGCAGTTTTGATATGTTTACAATAAGTAAAGTTTTATTAAATAAAGTTTTGATTAACAATAGTTAGGTACTACGTAGGTGTACTGTACAGTAAGAAAGTATCACAACATTTTATCGCCATCATAAGATGTAGGTCATCCCATATTATTTGCAGATGACATAAGTGTAGTAATTACAGCCAATAACTCCAACACATTCCAATCTTCAACAGAGGAAATTCTCTTCAAAGTATGTGATTGGTTCTCAGTCAATAAATTAGTATTAAATTGTAACAAAACTAACCTAATTCAATTTAAAACCTGTACAAATTCAACCTCGCAAATTTCAAGGTGAATAATTAACAATAGGTTCCTAATAGAAACAACAACAACAACCAAATATCTTGGCTTAAAAATTGATAGTGTGTTATATTGGAAAAATCATATTAAAGAAATTACCCCCTAACTAAATTCAGCAAGTTTTGCTATTAGATCTATGCAAGAGATAGGAAATAACAATACCTTAAAAATAATATACTTCGCATACTTCCACTCGGTAACGAGTTTTGGAATAATATTCTAGGGAAATTCCACAGATAGTAACAGTATTCCTACTACAACAAAGAGTAATTAGAATAATAGTAGGTGCCAAATCCAGGCAATCGTGTAGGACTATTAAAAAAACTACAAATAATGCCCATGGGTCGACCTGGTTGGCGAGTTGCTATAGCGCTGGCCTTCTATGCCCAAGGTTGCGGGTTCGATCCCGGCCCAGGTCGATGGCATTTAAGTGTGCTTAAGTGCGACAGGTTCATGTCAGTAGATTTACTGGCATGTAAAAGAACTCCTGCGGGACAAAATTCCGGCACATCCGGCGACGCTGATATAACCTCTGCAGTTGCGAGCGTCGTTAAATAAACCATAACATTTAAAAATAATGCCCATGGCTTGTCAGTATAATTTTTCATTAATAATCTTCCTTGTATGTAATCATGAAAACTTTGTAACTAATTCAACAGTTCATAGCTTAAATACACGTCAAAATGACTTTCATGCTCTATCGGGAAGTCTATCATGCTATCGAAAAGGAGTGCGTTATATGGCAGTAAAAATTTTTAATAGCCTCCCTATCGATATAAAAAATTAAACTCAAAACATAAGATTATTTAGGATCAAATTAAAGAAGTACCTAATTTCTCACGCCTTCTATTCTGTAGATGAATTCGTGACTTTCCACAACGCTTGATGAAATTGATACTAAAACTTTGTGTTGTTTTATGGGGTTATTTTACGATGCTGTATCAGTATCTTATGTTATTTAGCATCTGAATGATATGAAGGTGATAATGCCGGTGAAATCAGTCCGAGGTCCAGCACCGAAAGTTACCCAGCATTTGCTCGTATTGGGTTGAGGGAAAGCCCCGGAAAAAACCTCAACGAGGTAACTTGCCCCGATCGGGATTCGAACCCGGACCACCTGGTTTCGCGGCAATTTGTGTTGTACTAGTAGACTATATTGTAAACCTCTTCTGTATATATTTCAATTAGACTGCGACTATAAATTAAGGGCCCTATTCATAGACATTCTTAGCGCGGGCTTTCGGTGGATGATCAGCGAACTAACGTTTTTCGTATTCATAAACCAGTGTCAGCTTTATGATATGATATGAATCCTGTTTAGCACGCTCGTAGCGCGGGCTAGCGAAATGTCTATGAATAGCACCCTATTACTTTATAGTAATATTAATTTTTTTTTAATTGTTCCATATTCTAGCTGTGAAGCAATGCATGAATACCATGAAATGTTGAGAAATACAATACAATAGTCCATTTTTCGTATTTGTTAGTCTTTCGTTCTTTCTAGTTTCATTTCAGTGTAAAACTTTTCTCACGACTTATAATTTCGAAGTATTTTCCAGACAACTGTCCCAGCAACGCCTCTGACCATAAAATTCTTCATAAATAATTACATAGACTTTAACTGAAGTCGGTCAATTTATAGTTGCAGGCGTTAGAGCGCAGCTCGCATCTGATCAGGGACGTTGTCGTTCCACGCTGGCTCGCCTGCCATTTTCAATTTTTCATTGACAGGAATCCCACCGCCCGGATCTTGTAGGATCGACTAAAACCAAATGACGGTGGTGTAACGTGACATGGTTGTAAATATAACCTGGCGAATACTGGAGACCTCAAAAAAAAAAAAAAAAGAATAAAAATCCCCAAGACGTGAAGTACCGTACTGTTAGGAATCAGGAATACAGGTTCCATGACTCCCAAGTTAAAAATGCCGAGTGTGTTTTGAATGTAGGCTGCTTATATTCTCTGCGGGGAGTACTGTTAAGTGTAGGAGCGTTAGAAGACCGTAGACGCGGATTAAAATCCTGTTTCATGTTTCCATTTCTTTATTTAGTTTCACTATCGTCACTGTTATTAATATTATAACAACTGATAATCATCGAGCAATGTAAACTCACTTTCACGTGTCACCCAAAAGACAACACCATAGGGTCAGAATGTTTATAATAATTTCTGCCTCAGCATATTAACGTTCAGACAGTTCTAAAAGAGACTTAACTCCAACTTTAAGCTGTAAATTCATTGTGAGTGTCTTCTGGTAAGTTTAGTTCTGCATCGTATTGTATTGTATTGTATTTATTAACATTCCATGGTATTCATACATTGTTTCACAGCTAGAATATGGAACAAGTCAAAAAACCTAATATTATTATAAAGTCTTAATTTATACTCACAGTCTAGATCAAATATACAGAGACGAGATTTACAATATAGTCTACTAGTACAACACAAAGTTTTAATATCAGTTCCATCCCACCGGCGTGGCTCAGTCGGTTAAGGCGCTTGCCTGCCGGTCTGAAGTTGCGCTCGGGCGCGGGTTCGAACCCCGCTTGGGCTGATAACCTGGTTGGGTTTTTTCCGAGGTTTTCCCCAACCGTAAGGTGAATGCCAGGTAATCTGGCGAATCCTCGGCCTCATCTCGCCAAATATCATCTCACTATCATCAATCTCATCGACGCTAAATAACCTCGTAGTTTATACAGCGTCGTTAAATAACCAACTAAAAAAATAAATTTCATGAAGTGTTATTGAATGTCATGAATTCACCTACAGAATAGAAGCGTGAGAAATTAGGTACTTCTTTAATTTGGCCCTAAATAATCTTATGTTTTGAGTTTCATTTTTTATATCGAAAGGGAGGCTATTAAAAAAAATTTTACTGCCATATAACGCACTTCTTTTTGATAGCACGACAGATTTGCCGATGGAGTATGAAAGCCATTTTTTGACGTGTATTTATGCTATGAACTGTTGAATTAGTTACAAAGTTTTCACGATGACATACAAGGAAGATTATTAATGACAAGCCATGAGCATTATATTTTGTAGTTTTTTTTAAATAGTCCTACAAGATTCCCTAGATTTGGCACCTACTATTTTTCTAATTACTCTTTTTTGTAATAGAAATATACTGTTACTATCTTTGGAATTTCCCCAGAATATTATTCCAAAACCCATTACCGAGTGGAGGTATGCACAGTATAGTATTCGTAGGTTGTATGTAATTTCTTGTCTTCCCGTTGAGACATAAGAACAATGTGCTTATTTCTAGGGACCGTACTTTGTCCCAGAAAGCTACAGGGTTAAGTAGTGCTGGAGTTTTTGCTGTAGTGGATGAAGTTGCGTGCATGTAGAAAGCGTACTACTTGTGTCTGCTCAGCGACTCCTGTGTGGTCAAGTTGGGCAGAACAAAAAATGGACCACTTTAACATTTAAAATTTGTATTATTTAAACTATGTACGGTAGTGGCAAAAAAAAAAAACCGGACCGACCCTTGTAGCTGATTTCAGAGTCTTGTTCACTCCAGAGCACGATAGACTGGTAACTAAGGCTTTCGTGGTTCGAATCCTGCCAGGGAAGGAAACATTTTTTTTTTGTTCCTTATTTAAATTTATTCCCAAGACTTTTCGATTGCTGGTAAAATTCATGTTCTGCGAATAATAAGTTAATTATGTAGTAAAATATCGCTGCAATCGAAAAGTATTGGGAAATAATTTGAATAAGGAACAAAAAAAAAAAAATTCTTCCCAGCAGGATTCGAACCACGAAAGTTTTAGTTACCAGTCTATCGTGCTCTGGAGTGAACAAGGTTCCGGTTTTTTTTTTGCCACTGCTGTACATATCAGCCAGAATCTCGATCAGAGGCTAAGGAGGATGATGGTGAAAAAAATATTGACGATGACGATGAAGAGGATAATAGTGATGATGGCAATGAAGATCATGATGATGATGTCGACCTGGTTGGCGAGTTGATATAGCGCTGGCCTTCAATGCCCAAGGTTGCGGGTTCGATCCCGGGCCAGGTCGGTGGCATTTAAGTGTGCTTAAATGCGACAGGCTCATGTCAGTAGATTTACTGGCATGTAAAAGAACTTTTGCGGGACAAAATTTCGGCACATCCGGCGACGCTGATATAAACTCTGCAGTTGCGAGCGTCGTTAAATAAAACATAACATTTTTTTAACGATGATGATGGTGATGATGATAATGGTGGTGGTGAATAATGACGTCGATGGTAAAGACGATGACTAAGAAGTTGGCAGTGTTTATGACAATGATATTTTTTTCGTTAACTCTATAGCACTTATTAGTGTTTTATGGTTGTGCTAACAGGTGGAGTTACTTGTCAACAATGTGACGCTGAAACTTGTTTTCAGGTTATTGCCCAGCGATAACTTATATTGTATTTTATATATTTGAAGATTGGCTAATTGGTATTAACCGGCACACTCACAATCACACACACATTCATAAAAATTTCCAGATTCTAGACATCCATGCAATTTTTTTTCTTGAAGAAAAATTCACCGAGAGTTGAACCAGGGAATGGAACCCTGGACCTCCAGATCTGGATGCCAGACCACGGAGACAGTCATGACCAGGCTTCGAGACTTCGGACCCAATACAGTATTTCAGTGGGAAATCCGCATAACGGCGTACTGAGTATAGTGGTAAAGCGTACAGTGGGTGGGGGTACTGTAGAATGAACGCCAAGAAATAGCCTTCGCAAAGAAGAACGCTCTGGATTTGAAGGTTCTGACGAATAATTTGGTTTTCATACAAACCCATTTTCAAACTATGTCTGAAATTATTACACGGTTAGAAAAGTCAGAGCAAGAGATGCCGGAAGCCCTCAAATTAGTTGAGGAAATGACACAGAGAATTAATGAGACACCAAGTACACCGGTTACTGAACGTGTAAAATAGAAGTGGAAATCAATTTTATGTAAAAATAACGGATATGGATCACTGTGTAATATAAACAGCAACTTACTGGACTAATTAACAATTACATCTCTCTCCCCTCTTCGTAATTGAGCCATCATATAGCCAAATAGCTGGTCTCGAAATTGAGACGATTCAACAAGGCTCATGACAACAATCACCTCCTACATAATAGCCAAATTGGCTAGTCTCTTATATGAGACAAGTCATCCTGCCCAAGGTATTCAGTGGTTTTCCTCAGGCGTAAGACAAATGTCGGGATGAGCCCTATAAGAAATGGGCCACGGACCTATATGCCCTTCCCCATATATATTCCCCTTTATTATAAACGACGTATGCCCTAGTTCAGAACCTATAAATTGTCTATTAAATATACTCAATTTGTCGCAATTTGAAAGGACAGGGACCTCTCAAATTGCAGATTTAGATTTCACGGCGCTTCTTCCGACGGCCTTCACATGCTTTGTCATCGAACAACAGATGACAGCGTCTTGCCATCCTAACGGCAAACACCAGCCATCTTCTCCTCGCCCCGTTCCGTGATCACTTGATCAAATCTCAGTCCCCCTCGCGTATGTGGTACCTAAGAGGTTACGTCCAATTTCGGCTTCCCCTTCAAAATTTTCTAGAGCTCCTTCAGTGGAGCAGCGTAACCCGGAGTGAGACTACTGGCCAACAGGCTTGGAGCTCACATATTTAGTTTTGTACAGCCCCCAACCCCTTGCAAGGACGCGTTTTGCGTACCTTTTAAATTTGTCCTCCCAATTCTCTTTCGATTTTTCGATTTTTTTTCGACATAGAGTCACCCGAGAATAAAGGACTGTCTCTTAGAGACTGCAATGATGTTAGGTTTTTTCGTTTTGCTCCTATCACGTCATGCGACGTAGAACGCAGCTTTCTACAGTACAAACTTTGGCAGATAACCGAAAAAGATTTACGTTTGAGACACTGAAAATGTATCTTGTACATTGCAATTCGGTACTGTAACTGCACTTCCTAAAGACGACCAATATGATAAATGAAAAAATTAAAATTGCTACATGTACAGTTCCTCCATAACACTGTGTACAATTTAAACACAAATGCTTATAAAAGACAGGAGAATAAATGCTTTTCACATTCTTTTGACATTGTCATTGTGTCATGTATATTTACTTTCAGAATGTAGGCTACATATGTGTGTGTTTCCCCGTACTACCGTACTCTACTCTAAATAGCAATGTTGCTACCTGAATACATCTCTACCCTTCGCACCTGCAGCGAGTCAACAACCTATAGTACATGCACAGTAAACTTATTGTATCGGGTCCAAAGTCTCGAAGCCTGGTCATGACGATGATGAATATGAAAATGAAGAAATAGTAATAAGAAATCATTGCAGTAATTACCACGAAGTACCCTAGATATTATGTCTATTTTTATTTGAAACCATTTATGTTATTTGGGATATTGTAAAGGGATTGTGATAAAAATGACGGATGATTGTCAGAACGTTTATTTGGCTCCCTTTTTCAGAAGCAAACAAAAACGATCATTTTTTTATTGAAGTGTAAGGCCTGGTTTCCCAATGACGCCCAAGCTTTTATTTGGAGTACGAACACGTCGATATATCTACCCAATTAAAACCAGAGTGAATTAATTTATTCGTGTGATCTTCTCCCTATGGCGGACTTGATATACGACTCGGAGAGCGCCCTCATCTATCTAGGCCTCGGAGAACAATCATAGTCGAACCCCATATATTGTAATTGAATGTAGGGGGAGCAGGAAGAGGTTGGCCTCGATTTAGCCTAACTAGGCCGCATAATCGATTTGATTGATGGGTGGAGGTTTGCTATGACAGACAGGTGCTGGGGTTGTAAGTCCCACGGGCTGGCGGCACAAGGGATGACGTCAGCATTGCGGCTGGAATTGACATATCTCTCCAGCCAGGCAATGCGGATTTCTGTGCTGCTTTTATTTTATATATATTTTTTTATTTAGGTGACGTTGACAGGTGTAGGAAATGCACATTGTTTCCCATAGACCGTTCGTTCCCTACCTCTCCCCCACAATCGACGTGCTGGCCGTCCACGTGGTGTTCCTACAGGGCCTTCAATTACATTCCGTTACGTTAGCGAGCCCGACTGCATTCTGTGTATCTCATCTTCGTACAAAACATTACCTTTATCTGGTACAGTGATGTCAAAGCAAGCGCATTTTTCTAACCTTGACGTCGTGAGCGGGCATTAAGCGCTAAGTATGGAAAGAGGAAGGGTTGTGTATATGAATAAGCAGCCTGTTGGATTAAGAAATCAGTGGTGCACAAACTTCAAACGGAAATTGAAATGTTATGTCGTTATTTTTATATGGCTTCTTTCTGTTTAATATTATCTATATTGTCTGCAAAACAAAAGTACTAGTACCAATTTCTTAATATTGCATTTGCGTTTTAAATGTTAATAACATGATAAAGAGTTAAGAAAGAATATTCACATAAATTCCATAGTAGTACAACTATACTGTACTAAATGAATGAAACACATCATTCATAAAGAAAGTGATATCCCCCCCCCCAAAAAAAAAGATTGAGTATGACATGATAAGTTGGAATTGATATAGATGGTAACTTGAGCCTTGTAAAAGTAATCAATAAATTAATAAAAACAATATTACAGTACAAAGCAAAGTTACCTAGGTACTCTATCTGTTTTAGGTGTAACTAATATTCCATAACAAAACTTATCGCATTATGCTTTTAAGGTGATATTTGTGAGCAACTTACTATCATCAGAATATTAAATTATTTTCTTGAAATGTGTTGAAGCTATAGAGCTGACATTTTTACAACACATGGGCACGTATCTTTTGCTTATGATGTAACAGTAGCTGCTTTGTTAATTCATTTCCTTACAAACAATTTCCATACGAATATTTTCAAAATTTTCAATACATTATCTCCAGTAATACGTATTTACGGTATATTAGATTTACGAAAACATTCTGTAAGGCTATTAAGTAAATAGGCCTATACCTGAAAATTTCATTTTTATATAAAAAAAAGTTGAGGAAATATTTATTTTGCATAAAAAAAATCAAACTTGTGAAAAATGAGCATTAAAATTAAAACTTATATTCTTATATTGTACTTATACTTCTCAGGCAAATCTAAAAATTAACATGGATACAGTTTAAATAAGTTCAGTGCTGGCCATCCCTGAATATAGCTCGACCAAGCGGCATATACCATCTCTTTCGTCTGTCTCTTTCCTTTCCGCTGTAAAGCGCTCAGGCTCTCCTGAGCTCTAAAGCGCGCGCTTGCTCCTATGGGCATCAATTGACATGCCTGATCTAGTAATAAGATTTTGCAGAGTGCTTGGAAGATAACATTAAAAAAAAGAATAAAAATGAAACACTATGATCCCGAACGACCGAACATTACGCCGCGTTTGATGCCGGAGACGCTGTTAAAATTTTCATGGGACGAAATCTGTTTTCGTGGGATAGATATTTTATAGGAATACTTCTAATTCCTCGTACCTATTTAGACATTTGTCCGTCATCATCATCCTCGACCTCGATGTAATTTCAGTCCTTGTAAACGGCAAGCATATACTTCTCAATATCGCCTTCCGTTGTCTTCGTCTTCCACTTCTTCATGTTTTTCCTGTTGTCTGTATTCTCGCCATTCTTGTCTTCTTTGTTTCGTCATTTCCTTGTGTTTCTTGTATTAGCTTCATCATTATTATTCTTGTCTTCCTCATTTCTTTTTCCTCACATCGCAGATAACTCTTGTCGTTTTTTAAATAAATATTTTCGGAATATGTATGGTAAGACTTTCCTGTGTTGTACAACGTTTGTTACAACGAAGAGCTCAACACAATGAAATACATAGCACAAGAAAATGGATACAACCTTAATATAATTGACAACATAATACGTAAGACAAAACATAATCACAAAAAGCATAAGAATACAACACAAACACAAGAACACAAAAAATACATCACACTAACATACGAAAACAAAAACACACAAAAAATTGCAACCTCATTCAAGAAATTAAATTACAACATCGCATACAGAACAAATAACACTCTACAAAAACATCTGAACACACAAACAAACAAATACAACCACACAGGCGTATACAAACTCAAATGTAACACCTGCAACAACTTCTACATAGGACAGACAGGCAGATCATTTCAGACACCTTACAAAGAACACATCACAGCCATAACAAAATTACAAAACACCTCCACATATGAAGAACACAAATGCTAACCACACCCACAGAGACATCAACACAGACATGGAAATACTACACATCGAACCAAAAAGCCAGAAACTAAACACACTAGAACAATATGAAATATACAGACACACGAAAACACACCCCAACGAAATTCTTAATACACAACTCAACTTCAGAACACACGCACTCTTTGACTCTACACTATACCAAAGGAACACACCCTCACAGGAAACAGAACAAGTGGCGCCAAGACCAACAACGACCAGTTCTGAAGATGACCCATAAAAGGTCGAAAAATGTAAACGAGGTACGTTGAAATTTAACATAGGAAAGTCTTACCATACATATTCCGAAGTGATACAGTGTTAAAAGTTGTGTAATCAAGATGTATAAATATTTTCATTAGGTGTAATTCTTTACATATTTCATCACCATTAGTATGATAATAGATAATTACGACACAAGTGGAATAAGAGCATTATTAATATACGCGTGTGAAAGTATGGACGACATTGTCATATTGATTAAATATAATATACTTACTTACTTACAAATGGCTTTTAAGAAACTCGGAGGTTCATTGCCGCCCTCACATAAGCCCGCCATTGGTCCCTATCCTGAGCAAGATTAATCCAGTTTCTATCATCATATCCCACCTCCTCAAATCTATTTTAATATTATCTACCCATCTACTTCTCGGCCTCCCCAAAGATCTTTTTCCCTCCGATTCCCCAGCTAACACTATATGCATTTCTGGATTCGCCCATACGTGCTACATGCCCTACCCATCTCAAACGCCTGGATTTAATGTTCTTAATTATGTCAGGTGAAGAATACAATGCATGCAGTTCTATGTTGTGTAACTTTCTGCATTCTCCTGTAACTTCATCCCTCTTAGCCCCAAATATTTTCCAAAGCACCTTATTCTCAAACATTCTTAACCTATGTTGCTCTCTCAAAGTGAGAGTCCAAGTTTCACAACCATAAAGAACAACCGGTAATATAACTGTTTTATAAATTCTAACTTTCAGATTTTTTGACAGCAGACTGGATGATAAAAGCTTCTCAACCGAATAATAATAGGCATATTAAATATATTATAAATTATGAAATCCATTATGTTTTTTATAGGGTTTCAACAGAAAAGCTTAATAAACTCTGTAAAATTTAGTAAACACAGAATGTAATATTTTCGTTGGGAAGCCATGTTTGTTTACCGAATTTCAAATTAACAGATGACACGCTCTTACAGTTTGCCTACAAAATGCTACAGCATGCCGTGATCACATACAGAAGAAGAGCTCTTAATCAAACAAAATACGTAGGCCTATATTACAGTAATTGCAAGGAATGTAACTAACCTGCAAAGGACATAATTATTGAAAACTGCCACATCAAGATATGTAGGCATTCTGCTTATTGCAATAGAAATAAATACAACTAACAGATCCCACAATAACGATGATTAACAGAAATTTCACGACAAATAATTCAAAATATTGCTATTATATAATGACCAGGCTTCAGTCTAGGGACATAGAGTAACCAGTATGAGGTTTAGAGTACACGGAGTATAAATGACGTCATAACCGGTGTGGAAAGGTTTACTGCAGCAGCACAGGTTGTTCCGTAATGTGCATTACCGCTAGCTGCGGTACGTGTAACAGGCTTCGGTGTAGGGACACCTGATTGAAGGTTACAACTCACGTTAATACTTTAATGGTAGACATTTATTGTATGTACTGTACATACGGCATCTGTACAGAGTTAAATATATTTTGTGCCTACTGTGACAGACTGTTTAATACCGCCGCGCTCTCATGGTTAACATTCGGCAGGTCTTTGAGCGGCCTCGTGCATAACATTCGGCAAGTCTTTGAAATTTAATTGTATTATTGTTTTAAATTTCTTACGTCGCCGCTCCAATCACTCGCCTCAATTTCAATATTGCAACCAATAAGCTGCTTCCATTAATAATAATAATAATAATAATAATAATAATAATAATAATAATAATAATAATGATTTATTTAACCTGGCAGAGTTAAGGCCATACGGCCTTCTCTAACACTCAACCAGGAGTAAAAACTGCGTTACAAAAACACTACAAATTTACAAAGTACACTACAATTTTACACACAAAACTGAACAAGATAATAATAATAATAAAATGTAAACAACAAGTAAGAAGAAATCAGACATAATATATAACATAGAGAAAGAAAGAAAAAAGCATAATAAAATGTGAACAGCAGGTCAAAAATACATGAGGCGTACAAAGTATAAAAAAATAAGACAATTATTGATAATAATAATAATAATAGTAATAATAATAATAGTAATAATAATAATAATAATAATAATGATAATAACAATAATAATAACAATAATAATATTAAATGACACCTACTTGTCTAATCCACGTGGACTAAAACCGAGGTTGCAATGTCTTGTGCTGAGGACGAACATTAAGGTATGTGATTAAAAATTATTATTAAAGAGTTCTTATTAAGAGTTAAGAATGCCAACGTACTCGTATATTAAATAATAATAATAATAATAATAATAATAATAATAATAATAATGATAATAATAATAATCATTTAACAATATAACACACTAATGTTTATTCTAATCGAGGAAGTAGACGTGACAACGTGACGCTTAGAGTGGAACCTACAGAGCAACAATCGGTCGGAAAAATTATGTTTTAAAAGCACACCGCACGTTATTGTATGATGCCGGCATGTTAAGCATGAGGCCGCGGCGAAAATACATATTGAGACATAAAGTAAGGGCGCGCTCAGTCTCCCACTCCACTTGACCAGCACAACACTATAGCCCGTGCGTTCTGAACTTCATGCGTTTCTGTGCCCAGGACCGAAGAACCTCCACAAAATTATAAATTGAAAGTGATAAGTAATTTATTTTCAGTATTTGGTCCATCAACAAGTATAATAAATTTATCATTAAATTATATTTGAGTTTTTTTCTTCTAATCGTAAAAATTTACTTACTACATTATTAAGTTTAGAATTTATTGTTTTAGTTTTATTTTTAATCTTATACATTTATTTGAATGGTTTTAATTATGAATTATTTCTAGTGTCGGATATGTTGCTGTAAAGCTGTGCATTTTCTCAAACTATTTCAATTTACTCTCTGTTTTTTTTGTGATGCCTCCATATCTCCAGCATTTCGTGTCTTCATACGTATTATATGTACACAAAGACGGGACTAGAAACGAGGAATTACCAATACTACCGAAATACAATCTCGGTACACACGGGCTGCATTATCGCTCCATCATCTCTCTGGCTTTTAGTGATCTACTGTATGTAGATGTGAATTGCCACTGCGGAAACATAATTGCAGCATCAAAACATTCTTTCGAAGTTGGCTTCCCTGTCGGGAGGCAATATCAATCTACCAGTAAGTTGATCAATGTTGAACAAGCTGATAGTAAACGGAAATGACGTTCCATAAAACACAATGTGCATCGCTCTGCCCCCGGTCTCTGTAATATTGCTTTCCAAAGAATTCGATATGCATTTCACTGGTGACTAATCGCATCGTTGAGGAAGAATGGGTTTTAAATGACTCTGTGTTCGATACTTTATGTAGAAGAAAGACTGGAGTGCATAAGACCACACACGCCGTGATGAAACTTGACGATATCGGTTTGGAAATGGGAAGATAAATATTTATGACACTGAATAGTAAATTACATAACTTTATTTATGCTGAAAAAGTTGTAGATAAATTATTTCTTGTCATTTGTAAATATATTGATATGAAATTCAGGGACATCATTTTATTTTTACTTCAATTTTTATTGTACCTGAGTTTTTGAATGTACTTCACTCCCACCCCCTCTAGTAGTGAACTTCCAACTGTTCTCCTGACAGAACCAAGCGTATACAGTCAAAGTCGCCTTAAGGTATTGAGTTAGTATAGTACGTTCCAGAAATAAGTTCGCGTTTTCCAGTGACGAAAGAGCTTTCAGTATATTGAATCATATTTTCGCACAGGTACTGTCGTCTGTTTGCCTACGTCGCATCACGATTTCCCTAACTCGCAACTGTTTAAAATAACTTAAATAAAAGTAATTAACTGTAACGTGATTTACCCCCTTTCTACGATCCTGCGACATAACCACTTGGACGGACAGTAGATAGCATGTCTGAGTAATGTTATCTGTCCTGGTCGGGCAGAAGTGAAGATTGAATTTACAGTACGTAAGGTGCTCTTTTATATAATAGGTATAGAATTATTTCAACGTGAGTTACTAGTACGAAGGACGAAACTGGTAATTGGAATTAGGTACAATAGTCTATAGTGCGATAATATGCACAAAAGAACTGAAGCCTGTATCGAAATGAACGGCCACCATTTTCAAAAATGTGTTTAAATATCCATATTATTATTATTTTTCAATTTAACTTCATTCTTTATATTGTACGCTAATGTGCTGTAGACAGTATAATATACACTGCATAATGAATACGATCGCATGGATAACTCAGTTCGTGAGTAAAGACACTCATTTTTAATACTGTAGTGTATTTTGATTAAACAAAAACCTAATGAAAATTATCAAACTGAAAATTACGATATTTCCTTGTTTACGGAAATCGATGAACTACTTTTCTTCCCTCCTATACTTAGTAAAGTGATTTGTTTGTATTTTACGCCAGTATCATCGAACTTCAATCGTGGAAGGTGTTTCCGGCTCTGAACCATTAATGCAAATGTATAGCCAGGTTAATATTAAAAATGTTAGTAAAAATAAAATGATGTCCCTGTACAAATACACTTATGTATATACAGGGTAGGAATCATTGCCACGTGCGCAGTCTCAGGGAATCGTGTACGTCTCGTGATGTTAGGTTATACTCGGGCGTGGGTTCGAATCCCACTTGGATCTATTACAGGCCATTCGTTATCTCACGAAATCAAATGTATGCGTACGCCGTAGCTAAAGGTAAGAAGATTAAGGTGAGGGTTGGCATGCTAGCTGGCTGCAAGTGCAAGTATAGCGAGGGAAATTTCCCAGTCCACTTTCTTCTTCCCCTCACGCGCGCAAATCAGGCGGTTAGGGGCCTAGGAATGGTGAACGGAAGAAAAGTTTAGAAGAGTACCAGATTATAGATAACATTAAGATATATGGTTCATATGTGAAAACCAAGAGAAAGGTAAGAAATAGAAAACATTGGGTTTGCAGTGAAATACCTGCCCTTGAGCAGAAAACTATGAATGAATAATGTTTAAACATATTTTGTAAATTTGATTCATTCATTCAGTGTTCTGCCCAAGGGCAGCTCTTTCACTGCAAACCCAGCTTTCTCCAATCTTTTCTATTTTCTGCCTTCCACTTTGTCTCCTGGTATGACCAATATATTATCTTAATGTCGTTTATCACTTGATATCTTCTTCTGCCCCGAACTCTTCTCCCGTTTACCATTCCTTCCAATGCATTCTTCAGTAGTCAGTTTCTTCTCAACCAGTGACCCAACCAGTTTCTTTTCCTCTTCCTGATCAATTTCAGCGCCATTCTCTCTTCACCCACTCTTTCCAACACAGCTTCACTTATTACTCTCTCTGTCCATTTCACGTGTTCATTCTTCTCCATATTCACATTTCAAATGCTTCTAGTCGCTGCTCTTGACTTCGTCGTAATGTTCGTGTCTATTCTCCATACAGCGCCACACTCCATACAAAGCACTTCTCTAGTCTCTTCCTTAGTTTTTTTTTCTAGACGTCTCCAGGTGATGCTCCTTTTTTATATGCTAAAAATATTTAACACTGTGAGTTTCATATTATAATGACGACGATGATAAATGTAATTTGTAATATCCATTTGCGTGAATTCAGGTAATAATCTAAGAATTTAATTATTGGATTTTCACTTTTATGTCCCTTCCTAATTTGTAATTACGATTGTTTGGATGAATTCTTGCTTTTATACTACTACTACTTACTGGCTTTTAACGAACCCGGAGGTTCATTGCCGCCCTCACATAAGCCCGCCATTGGTCCCTATCCTGAGCAAGATCAATCCATTCTCTATCATCATATACTACCTCCCTCAAATCCATTTTAATATTATCTTCCCATCTACGTCTCGGCCTCCCCGAAGGTCTTTTTCCCTCCGGCCTCCCAACTAAGACTCTATATGTATTTCTGGATTCGCCCATACGTCCTACATGTCCTGCCCATCTCAAGCGTCTGGATTTAATGTTCCTAATTATGTCAGATGAAGAAAACAATGTGTGCAGTTCTGTGTTGTGTAACTTTCTCCATTCTCCTATAACTTCATCCCTCTTAGCCCCAAATAATTTCCTAAGGACCTTATTCTCAAACACCCTTAATCACTGTTCTTCTGTCAAAGTGAGAGTCCAAGTTTCACAACCATAAAGAACAACCGGTAATATAACTGTTTTATAAATTCTAACTTTCAGATTTTTTTGACAGCAGACTGTATGATAAAAGCTTCTCAACCGAATAATAACACGCATTTCCAATATTAATTGTGTGTTTAATTTCCTCCCGAGTATCATTTATATTTGTTACTGTTGCTCCAAGATATTTGAACTTCTCCACCTCTTCAAAAGATAAATTTCCAATTTTTATATTTCCATTTCGTAGAATATTCTCGTCACGAGACATAATTATATACTTTTCCTTTTCGGGATTTACTTCCAAACCTATCGCTTTACTTACTTCAAGTAAAATTCCCGTGTTTTCCCTAATCGTTTGTGGATTTTCTCCTAACATATTCACGTCATCCGCATAGACAAGCAGCTGATGTAACCTGTTCAATTCCAAACCCTCTCTGTTATCCTGAACTTTCCTAATTGCATACTCTAGAGCAAAGTTAAAAAGTAAAGGTGATAGTGCATCTCCTTGCTTTAGCCCACAGTGAATTGGAAACGAATCTGACAGAAACTGACCTACAAAGTCACTGAAATATAATTTCAACTGCGAGTAATATAAACCGAAAGGAAGCAGTTCTTAAGCTGTGTCTGTTTAATGGAATATGTTCTTCTATTTGGCTTATTACTCTCTTAAATTAAGTATTTAGTATATTCTCTTCTGTTCTTGCAATTACAGCTCATGTACGAGATAAGGAACATGACGTATGTAGAGCACCTTTCCATAACTTCCAAGGAAAATATGCGCCGGATTAAATTTCCTCCATGTAGCTGTACGAAACCGGCATTGATTTTTAAAGTGTCGGAGGTTGAACACTGTCTATGGTTACAAACACAGGACATAAAAATTGTGCACCATCCGAGCATTAAATATTGCAGTATTCATGAATGTGACGGGAGAAATCAGCTGATTGATTATTTACTGATATATCCATGGGGACGGAATATCTGGCCTCGATGTGTGGGAATGTTCCAAACTGTGCTACCAGTCAGGATGGGAGATAACTATGAAGCACCACTGAAGTTAGTGGCAAATTGAAATTTCCTTTGTACAAGGATGAGTCAAAATGGTACTTAGTTGTTGAATTAATGCTGTAATTATGAATATATAAAATTATTATTCCATGTTAGATAAAATATACATAGGTTGGATAAAAAGTTATGGCAACACTGCTATCACGTGACGATGGTGCGTTCGAGAGCTGCCAATTGTGTGGACATGAACAAGGACTGTTAGATGAGTTAGTGCAGCCAGCGGCGACAGTACTCTGACAATCTACTGCAGTGTGTAGAACGTTGACTTTCATAGGGATAGTGCGAGCGCCCTAAGACCATGTTTACAAAACTAGAGCAACGTTTCTGGATCAAAATTGAAATGACACGAGGTCATAGTGCACAAGAATGTTTTCAGGGACTGCGTGAAGCATGTGGCGATGCAGCGTTGCCATATCGCACAGTTGGACGATGGGTTAAAGCATTCCGGGAAGGTCTTCTTGGACCGGTACCAAACGAAAGTTAACGATTTTCTTGGACGAATCGTCGCTATGGACGAAACTGGACTCGCTCGTATGAACCAAACTTGAAACACCAATCAAATGATTTCAAGCAACCTGGTTCTACTCGTCCAAAGAAAGTGCGCCCTACACAAAGTGCTGTGAAGGAGATGTTCATTGTGACGTATGACATTGATGGGGTAATACTGCACCACGCTGTACCTCCAAGGCAGACGGAAAACGCGGACTACTACTGCAGGTTCCTGTAGCACCACCATCGTCCAGCCCTCAGGAAAAAAAACGACGACACTTGGGGGTACAGAACCCCATCATTCTTCATGATAATGCAAGGAGTCACACCGCTGCTGCTGTAAAGCACCTCTTGCTCCGCTGGCAATGGGAGATTCTGGAACATCCACCGTACTCACCCGATATGAGTCCATGCGATTACGATCTTTTCACCAAAGTGAAAGAACCACTGCGAGGGACCCGGTACAATACCAGAGATGAACATATCCATGCTATAGGGTGGTCAATACAGAACATCAACAAAGATGGACGCGCTGATGTGTACGACGCCTTCCAAACATTTGGCAAAAGGTGATAAATAAGGCGGGCGACTATATAGAAGGTACATAAATGTTGTACCCCTGTGAATAAAGCCATGTCAGAAATATCGAACTGTTGCCATTACTTTTTATCCAAACTTAGAAACAAAATGTGGGCCAGCTGAAGTTTCCAAGTTCTCAGTGCTTGGCCCACATTTTGTTTCTGGTCTATACAAAGAACTGGGACAGACAATGAGTACAGCTGTTCTGAAGAGTCAAATTCTATTAGTAAAAGATGCTGATTGCTGATCTTTCAATTTAATTTCGCATAACGGTGGGGCACATTGATTGGCTCAATTCATAAGTTCTCGCGTAACCTGAACAACCTATCACCAATTTTAAGCTAGGATTGACTCTTCCAAACGAACTTCAGTTTTAGGAAATTAGATAAAATCTTGTTCCCGCCCCTTCCCAGACGAATATGAAACGAACTTGTCAGGCCAGTGTTTGTGTGTAAGATATATAGGACTAATTTTTCTATATTTTAAATAGCATTTTTTGTAGTATTTTGGACATTTTTGCATTTTAGTACCGGTATCTTTATTTTAAATACACGAAAAATACAAAAAGGCGCTTTTTTGGGACAAACATAAATTTTAGGCATTTATGAGTTTATGGTTCATTTAAGCATTGTACGTTCTTTAGAATTTTAATAGGAGGATCCTGTGTACATGAAACGTAGATAATGTAAATAACGTACATACGTCTAGGACGTAGCAAACAAAGTACATCCGGAATTAGAAATTCGTTCTCTACTGATAAGAAAATCTCACTCGTCATATGTATTTTCTGCTGGATCTAAATTAAACAAGAAGCGGAAAAACGTAACACATTATTTTCTACACGGCTGTCTTGCGACTTTGTAAGAATGTCGGTAATTTAGGCCTAGATTTGACTCTCACTATAATAACAGTAGCAATAATAGTGTTGTTGGCGTTATAGAACTGTCAGCATATTTAAAGAAACATTGTTATTATCATTATTATTACTATTGCTGTTAATATTAAGCAATCCAGATCTGTTTGCACTTAAGATACATGCTTATTAAAATTCCTACCCAGCAGATGCGAGATTTCTGCTGGTAACTGTCTGACGGCTCGTGGCATCCTTTTGAACAGAAAAGACACAAGAAACTGAAGCTATCCTTTTCAGGGAAAACCATAATTCTCCTCTTCTTTGCTGGAAATTCAACAGGAGTAATTGATAACTATTACCGCAAAAGCCATATAGAGTGTTAGTTGGGAGACCGGAGGGAAAAAGATCTTTAGGGAGGCCGAGACGTAGATGGGAGGAAAATATTAAAATGGATTTGAGGGAGGTGGGATATGATGATAGAGACTGGATTAATCTTGCACAGGATAGGGACCGATGGCGGGCTTATGTGAGGGCGGCAATGAACCTTCGGCTAGTGTATGGGACCGGTGCCCACCCAGCATCGTGATGCACTTGGGGGAGCTACGATATGTAGCAAAATCCGGTTGCGAAAGCCAGCTATAACGGCTGGGAGGATCATCGTGCTAACTATACGATACCTCGAATCTGGTTGGATGATCGTCCACCTCTGCTTCGGCATGTGGGTGTTAGTCCAGCAGCCAACTGGTCGGTCTAGGCCAGCGTTTCTCGAACTTTTTTGAAGTGGGAACCACTTTTTAAAGTCAGAACAGTTCCTCGGACCACCTTACTCTTGTTCCCTTCGAAAGCAAAGTCCACACCTGTGGAGTAACGGTCAGCGCGTCTGGCCGCGAAACCAGGTGGCCCGGGTTCGAATCCAGGTCGGGGAAAGATAACTGGTTGAGGTTTTTTCCGGGGTTTTCCCTCAACCCAATACGAGCAAATGCTGGGTAACTTTCGGTGCTGGACCCCGGACTTATTTCACCGGTATTATCACCTTCATATCATTCAGACGCTAAATAACCTAGATGGTGATACAGCGTCGTAAAATAACCCAATAAAATAAAAGAATCGAAAGCAAATTTATCATTTTCGTAACATATTTTAATGCCAGTATACTTATATTTTAAAATTGAATTAAGGTTCGGTACTTTGATCCTCTGTTATGAATTCGGGTGGTCCGTGGCTGGGTTACAGGCGCGGCGCCAGATGTGCAGGGAAAAGATGTCGAGAAACACCACGTATATAGTGCATTAAATCCCTCTTTTGTTGCTGAGAGTAGAATGGAAAGTCGATAGACGGGTAGGGTAATAAATTTCGTAAAATGCAGTGCTGAGAGAAAAAGTGAAATTCGATTGTCATATGTCATTTCCAAAGTCTGAGATTTTAAGCTATAGTGTGATACGCAATTTTTTTGAATTTTATTTTTTCTTTGTCTTTTTTGAAGGACCACAAAGGCAGACCACAGGTGGTCCTCGGACCATAGTTTGAGAAACGCTGCTCTAGGCCCTTCACGGGCTTTAGCGCCACGGATTATTATTAGCTATATTTTGTAGCGTTCTTCATAATTTGCCAATATTCTTACAAAAGTCCCTTGTTAGGGTTCAGTCTTTTGTTTTTCTAAAATGTAGTCTTTTAAAGCAAGAAATAGGCCCTAATATTGGTTGAAAGTCGTTTCCAATCACATTTTTTATTGAATGAGAAACAATTCCTAATAATTCGTGATGTCATTCTGAAATGATTAAAGAGAATCATAAAGTGAGAGGGGACAGAGGGCGGGCGAGGGGGACAGACAGAAATAACATCTAATGACAAATTAGCATAACAAATCACAACTGCCCTTCATTTTGTCAGATTCATGAAATAAATTGAAACAATGCATACGTTTTCACCTGTCATTCTGCGACTAGATATGAGATAAAAACTACCCAGGGGTAAGTTGTTAATTGTAGACTCGTTCATTTTGTATACCCAAACAACAGGGTATATGGCTCCCGGCTAGTCAATATAGAGAGAAGCCTGGAAAACTGTGGCCACCGGCGAATTATACTAACAATTACTCGGGAAAGAAAAATTGACACGTTTGTTAATAGATTACATTTCAAGCCTCACCCATCATGCCTAAGTGAATACAGTATTTGTGAGTAGCTTCAAACACCTTTTCATATGTTATTAAGTTTACTAGCCGTACCCGTGCGCTCCGCTGCACCCGTTAGAAATAAATATAAAGTAATTACATAATTAAAGTAGGACGTTTGATCCAGGCAACATTCGTGTTTGATAGGAGGATAAATCGTTTAATATGTTACTTAATTTAAATTGTATTTAAATAATTAAAATGCGGTCATTTTTGTCCAAATCATTTGGTGCAATGACAATTCCTTTAACATGTTTCTTAATTGTTATTACATGTAACCATAGTTTAATGAAGATTGACATATCATTTAGTTTTAATATGTATACTTTATATTACTTGGTATATGTTTCAGAAGTTACTGTAATAATGTAGAATTATGTTCATCTAGAGAAACTACACTATCCAATGGTGAAATAATAATTAAACAATTAATTAGCTTCCGATATTACTTCATACAAACACAGAAACATTCTCTGTAGGCTATGTTTAATAGCTTTCGATTGTTGTTGTCCAAGGCCCCTTATAGATGAAGTCATTTGTTTTTTATTTCATTACACCGCCTTATATGGCAGTTATTTTAATTTTAAAACTCATTTATCTCATTAAATATCAGTCCTATCAAAATTTTTCAGAGAATAAAACCTATCGGAAATGATTTTTAAAGAAACTTTTGTTATATAACATTTTTTCACAAAAATCAATAATAAGCGAGATATTTCGATTTATTTCATTGAGGCCCCCTTATAACCCCCCTTTTAAATAATGTTTTTTGAATGTCATATAGCCTAAAATCTAAGTTACAACGAACTTAATTTATATTCTAATTTTCATCGAAATCCGTTCAGCCATGATCGCGTGAAAAGGTAACAAACATACAGACAGACAGACAGACAGACAGACAGACAGACAGACAGACAGACAGACAGACAGACAGACATACAAACAAAGATTTCAAAAAAGCGATTTTCTGTTTCATGATGGTTAATTATACATGTTAACACCAATTATTTTTGGAAAATCGAAAATTACCAGAAAAATTATGGCTACAGATTTATTATTAGTATAGATTATCAGGAGTAAGTTCGATCTTTCAGTACTGAAGACGGTAAATAGAAAGCGTAACGAAAAAGTAAATAAATTTTATGAGGTACATTAAGAAGGGAGAAAGAGTATTGGAGTTTGTATTCGTTAACAATTTACAGGCGTTCTTGTTTCGCTTTTCCATTAGTTGATTATTTCTAATTAAAACACAAAAATTACAGTGGTCATTAGTCAAACATAGTGATGACCAACATCTCCCCTGATCAAAATAAATTACAGATAAATTTTATTTGCAATGTAACTTTTCTGTCATTAATGAAAGCAATTTCAAAGTAACTTCCATTTCACTGACTGAAATGTTGAAACTCATCTCTACGTAAGGCACATTATAACTGCTCTTTCGTTTGATTTCTTTTTAATAAAAACTTTAAATTAAAATTTTAGTATCGAAAAGTTGTTGGTTTCGGCATCCATAAATTAGCGTGCCTAAAAGTGCTTTTAAGTATGCTAATTAGGCCTATTATAAATTCTGAAAACATAAATTCTAACTATTTATTTATTATAAATATTCACAACACAGTTATTTAAATTGGAAATTACAACATTTGGAGATTTGATACATACATTATTCACTTCCGAGTCACTAATATTCCTAATTATATTTACCACTTTCGTTGTAATAATTGTATATTCCAAAATTTTCATGACAACCAGAGCTCCACTTAAAAACTTCCTAACAACCAACAAAACAATCACCATAGCCTACTACATATCCGAAGTGAAATCTATCTCTTTCCATACGAATGTAATTCTCTTTCGTCTTTAACATCAGAAGTTCGCCATTACGAGAGAACGAATCAACAATTTTATTCTCTTTAAAATATAAATACATTAGGGAGTCTCGAGCGACTGTCTAAAAAATCTTGTATGAAACACGTGCGAAACCAGCGCTTTGAGCACTCGCCGTGACATTTAAAACGCTATCATTTCGCAGATTGTTGCATTAATAGCCACTTTAAATTGTAATTTTTGAAATGATTTCATATAAACCTGTGTGCTAAGGAAATATATTAGTCTGATCTATAAATTGAAAGTGACAGCCACAGTATTGACGTACTCTAGGAATAGTTGGTACTCACTACGAAGGAATTTCATTTACTCGAAATGGTCTCAAGCAAGCAGGACTGTTGTGACGTGTACGACGACAGCAGGAATGTGACGTGACGAGTACTACGATAGCAGGAATGTGACGTGACGAGTACGACGACAGCAGGAATGTGACGTGACGAGTACTACGACGGCAGGAATGTGACGTGACGAGTATTACGACAGCAGGACTGTCATGACGAGTACTAGGACAGCAGGAATGTGACGTGACGAGTATTACGACAGCAGGACTATCGTGACGAGGAAGACGACGGCAGGAATGCGACGTGACGAGTACTACGACAGCAGGACTTTGGCTTGACGAGTAAGATCTTTCCAGTGCTGTCACGAATTCCATTACGATGATAAAGCATATACGAGCAAAGTGTATTATGATAGGCTACAAGACGTAAGGACAAAGGTGCTAGAATATTTTGTTGCTGTAAATATATTCTGTTAAAATAATTATTTATGTAAGTTGCATAAGACCAAATTTTAATATTCTTCCAAGAAATAGGAATAACGTGCTTTGTTGAAATGTCATACATTATACCTACCTATAATATTATCGATATTTTCATTGATACATTGGAACTTTGGATTAAATAGAATACTTGCAAAAAGAAAAATTATAATTAACGAGAAATGAAAAATTAATCAATATGCTTCAGGAATTCTCTAAATTATATATATGCTTTTTCCATCCATTTCAGATTTACTAACATGAAGTCCTTCGCTACTTCCTAAATTATTTAATTTTCCGCATATAATTTTCAGGGCTTAATTATTATGATTTTCATTCGTTTTTTGTTCTATAAAATGAGTATTGTTTACTTTTAAATCTATTTTTCAATGAATGTGTGTGTATCTTCCTGAGTCCTGAAACATTTGTTTTATTTTTAAAGTTCAGTATAATTCTACACTTTAAAAAAGTCGCCGACATGAGGATAAATGTATGAATTATGATGTAGTATGCTATACTCTGAGGACTCAGGAGGATAAATGAGTAATAATTGACATGTAGAGGTTGCAAGTAGAAAAGAACGGAATACAGAATGAAGACTAGGTGCGACGGTGATGTGTCTATTGATGGTGTGGCAACTATGATGTTTGGTATTACTGATACATATATTTAATTCAGAACCTATATTACTATAGTCGCGACGCTGTTATTTCCGGCGTGATTCCTCCTCTTTGCTTACGTCTTAATGAAGGCTCTATAAAGTGTAGGTAGGTAGTATCGTTCGCCATTTTTGTTATTTCGTTGCCGAGCTACCATACGAGCAATCTATTTGCCACACCGTTAAACATTATCATGTCGTAGCTCCTATGATAATAAATCAAACGCACTTTAATTCAGAAAATAATTGAGCGGCAAATAACGTCTTCGTTTGCTTTCTGCGAACGCCAACGAAAGAGCCAAAATGGCGGGCAATTATATTAAGTATTTATCGAGCCTTAGGAAGTGGATAATGTCATCAGCGGGAAATCACAAGACGCACACGTTTAAATGTGGGCGACCTGCAACGCGATTGGCTGCCGGAAATTAGAGCGACGGGACTATAGTGTATAATACTGTGTTAGTATGTTTGTCGTCGTATGCACGCGTAGTGGACGTTGCCCCAACAGCCAGACGTTGATGGAAGTGTTTACAAACTTGTAGTGAACAGTTTTTGATGTCAACATGACGTGTAGATCTAAATATTCTGCCCATGGGACGAGCCTCCTTATTGTTGGACGTCGCCTCGCCGACCGTTGGGTTAATTTGTTCGTCGAGACCCCCACTGCAGTCTGAGAGAAATAAAAAGCATCTTGGCATCTCCATCCTGCTGGCATCAGATCAATTTCTACACCTGAACACAGACTGCGATTGCGGGTACGCACCGATTTGACAGACCGGATGATATTCAGACTCTGGCTCGTACTGATAGTCCAGGTAGACACCGCCCTCGCTTCTCACCGGCTTCCACATTCTGATGGACCTTAAATTTATGCTAGCAGACCGAATTGTAAAAGTGTTTGTTTACATATTTAGTCAAACCTTACATTTACGATAGTAAACCGAATTTTAATAGTAATATGCGTTACAAGAGCGGTATGTTGAAGTTTTCATGTTCGAGGAAAAGTTTGAAAAAGCGAAACGTAGTTGAGCTTTTTTTAATTTCCGAGAATTTAAAGAAAACATACCGCTCGTGTATCGTACATTATTTTATGCGAAGATCGTTTATTACATACCTGAAAGAGGAATTTCTAATTAGTTGCAATGAAATGTCCATCTTGGTTTCTGTTCAATGACGGCAAATTTGCAAAACAAAAATATCTATCTTCAACATTGTTGCTTTAAAATGTTTTCTGTGTTTACTATACTCCAGCAGGCCGTGATATACGTCTGTCTCCCCCCCCCCCCCAGTCTATAAATGCGAACTTAAAACAAACGCCTTCCTTAATGTTACATGCATCACGAATGCAATAACTTTAGTGGAGTTGTAGAGTTTACTTAATTTTTGCAAATATTTAAAAACAATAATTAACAGTGCAGTTTAGGTGAAATTGCAATGATAAGTTTCCAATTTATAATTATTACTATACTGAACGTCTCTAAAAAATAATATGTTAAAAGCCTAAAGCAGTAAAATGAATATGTCACTTAAGCGGTAAGGAGAGGGAAATTTATTATGTGTGTTAGGTTGGGAATACTGAATGTGGAATTTTAGACTTACCGCGGATTGGTTTTGTGCGGAAACCAAGCAAATACGCACGATCTCGCACAAAAGTAATTGGCATATTTGTTTGCACATTTAAGTAAACATTGAATTTACTCTAGTAAACAGAATTGTCAAAGTAATTGGCATATTCGTTTGCACATTTAAGTAAACGTTAAATTTACGCTAGTAAACCGAATTGTAAAAGTAATTGGCATATTTGTTTCCACCTTTAAATAAGATTGAAATTTACGCAAGTAAACCGAATTGTTACAACTAATTTTTACGTTCTTTTCCGAGCTACTGCAAATCATCAAAATACGCAGATTGCATACTGCAAAGGTCTTGTTTTTAAAGTGTTTTACTTATTGGTCGACTTAGTTGCTCTTGCGGCAATTTCCAGCCTTTTAGTCGCATGGTAGAACTCCGTGTTCCAGTGTCAGCATATCGTTACACAGTAGCTTTCTATAACTTTAATATTTTCAAAGAGAAAGAATACATAACTTGATTCTCTATAAGTAGTGCTTGTATTACACAAAATTTGGTATCCTGAAGTTATATTCTCAGACATCTCCACTAATGCATACAGGGTGATACAGAATGCATTCTCCTGTTCATGTGATTCGATTGTTTGTTGTTTTCGGAATCTAGTGAACCACGCCTATACATATAACCTCCCAACGGACACCACATCCAACATAGCAACACAGTAGTATTCTTAATTTTTCGTGCATTTAATTCCTGTGTCATTATTATTATTATTATTATTATTATTATTATTATTATTATTATTATTATTATTATTTTATTTTTCCCCCCTATAATTGAGACCTGGTACGTCATTTATTTGTTGTAATTTTTCTTCTCCATGAATTCTGTCAGAAATTGTTTTGTGGTTATTCTATGATAGTTCCATTTATTACATTATTTATACATTGTGAATTGAAAATATTATTCTTTGTAGTTTTCCCATCAAATTAGAGATTTTAAACCAATTTTCAAAAAGAGAGACTTATTTCGTTTATTTTATCTCGGCAATTATATTCGTGTAATGTGTACCTCACAATTTTTCATACGGTGCAACAATTACATTTATTACATAAACATTTTGTTGAGGAAAGTATTATTATACATATATTTCATATAATATAAAACAACCACCATAGCAATTCGAAGCAACAATAAACTTTCACAGTGGCGACCCATTTATAGTGGAGTACGACAAGGCTGTGGCCTTTCACCACTTCTGTTTACTATATATATATAAATAGAATCATTTAATATTGGCGACAGACACGCCATGGATTTATTCCAATTAATCGAAATTTGCAGCTAGATCTTTACTTTTCGCTGATGATTTAGTTCTCATGGCATCAACTGAAGATGATTTACAATATTCAGTACACAATTTAAATATGGTCAGTGAAAAATATAACATGGAAATTAATATTGAAAAATCGAAAATCATGTCATTTTGTGGGAAATTCCCTGTACCAAGCAAAATCTGTTTGAATAATAAAATAATAGAAAGAGTAAATACCTTCACTTATCTTGGCTATACACTATCACCTTATGATGAAGTAGATATTGCTGAAAAAATATGTAAATATAATAAAACAATGGGGATCATTAATAAAATCATGAAACCCTCACTAGTACAAAGACACACAAGAATAGGCTTGTATAAAACCTTAGCACAGCCAGTATTAAGCTATGGTAGTGAAGCATGGACTGTGAAGAATAAAGATGTCAGTAGAATAACAGCAAGTGAGATGAGGTTTATGAGAGCAACAGCTGGATATACTCGCTGGGATCATAAAATAAAGTGAGGACCTAATGCAAGAACTTCAAATAGAACCCATTATGCAGTTCATCAGCAAATATCAACTTCAGTGGAAGGGTCATCTCGAACGAATGAATCGATGCAGAATTCCAAAAGCACTGTTTCATTACCATCCATATGGCAAAAGATCTCTAGGCCGTCCAAAGAAGAGATGGACTGAAAATTCTAGTTTGAGACCGTAACAGGCCACTTGGCCTAATACTTGTTAGGAAGATGATGATGATGATGATGATATTTCATGCCTACTATTTTTATTTCCCTTTATTACCTGCTCTTGAAATATAGTTTTTATATTTAGCCACTACTTTATATTAATCTTGAAGCTATCTCGTATTTCTTTGCTAAGTAATATTCATTTTCCAGTTCTATTTTTCATTATCATCTAGTAATATTAATCTATTTATTTTACTATACTGCGTATTCATTACCCTACTTTTCCTTCCCTTTTAATAACATTATCTTTCCCTATAATTCTTATCACTACTCATTACTTTGCACAATAACAGTTTCGTTATTCTCTTCACTATTTTCTAAAAAAATCTTATACTCTCCCTCCAACTAATTTCTTTCACTCTCGCCTTCTTTCCAACATCAATGACTTAATTTAACCTTTTTAAGATTTAAAATTGTCACTTACTCTACTCGTTTCTTGATCCTTTTATTACTTTATCTCTATCTCATTTTACTTACTACCAATCACTAGTCATTGCTTTATCCCTGTACAGTTAGGTGCGTTGTTAGGTATATTCCTTACATTAACCTAGTGTTGTCCACACCTGTGCAGTAACGGTTAGCGCGTATGTCCGCGAAACCAGGTCTCCCGGGTTCGATTCCCGGTCGGGGCAAGTTACCTGGTTGAGGTTTTTTTTCTGGATTTTCCCTCAACGCAATATGAGCAAATGCTGGGTAACTTTCGGTGCTGGACCCCGGACTCATTTCACCGGCATTATCACCTTCGTCTCATTCAGACGCTAAATAACCTAAGTTGTTGATAAAGCGTCGTAAAATAACCTACTAAAATAAAAAAAAATTAACCAACTGTTGCCTAATTTCACTCATTCGTTTCCGCACTTAGCTCTACTTACGTCTCTTGTAATTTTCAAAGAGAGAGACTTAGTATTTCCTGATGTTTGTGAATCAACAGATGTAAATAAAGCTAGAAAGGAACACTTACAGTTAGTCGTGATAAAAAAACTCGTTGAATGTTATCGTGTTAAATTAAGTACTGCATCAATATATTCAAAATTACCCCTTAATGTGCAAGTATTACAATGTGGTTCATGTATAGATGGATGGGCGAATTAATTGAAGTCTGTGAGTAGATGGATGCATGAGCCAAAGGAAGAAATGGATATATGGATGAAGATAGGAATGGATGGGTGGATGGATGGAGGATAGACGAATAGAATTGAAGAGTCCACTTCAAGAATGATGGATGTCATTTGGAATACATTTTTCAGGAGAAGCAATTGAAAGTTTGAAATGCTTAGCGCTCGAAGCTTAACTGTGATTTTCCGATCATTACTGGACAATGACTATCAGTGTTAATGCCATATAACTCTCTATGTACATTCTATATGTCTTAAGGGGAGGCAGAGGTGAATATTTCAAAATTCACAAAATTTATCCGGTTTGAAATTGATCATGGATACTAAGTATGTTATTAGTAATAGGCATACCAAGTTTCAACTTTTCTAAGTGCAATAGTTCTGTAAATATTAATAATTTTATAAAACTTTATACAGTTTGATATAAAATGCTCCATGCACCATATTTCTTTTTAGTTATATGTTCAGAGAAGGTATATAAATAATGATAAGTATTCGTTTATTATGGAAATAATATAGTAATACAGTTATCTTGGTTTCAATTTCATACTTTTAAGGGCACAAAATGAAAAACTAACATCGGAATATCAAAATAAAGATAATAAAAATGAAAAAAAAAAACAAATTTTCATTTTTTCTTCAGGTTTGTTCGAAAATTTCACATCTGCCTCCCTTTAAGCTATGCATTGAAGTCTTGGTTCATTTTCGACAAGAAAGTGACATCCATCATTCTTGCAGTGGACTCTTCAATTGATAAGTGGGTGGGTTAGTAATTGGTTAAGTAGGTATTGAGTTCACTTTAGTCCATTATTACACAAAGCTTTCATGATTGTGATATTAGGTTAGCAAAATGCCTCCTGTAATCATGGGAAAGTAGAGCGGGTGTGCTAGACTTGATTTCTACGTTTCATGTAACTGCTATATAGATTAGACACGTCTCCGTGTTATGTGACATGATAGGATGATTGCCTGTCTGCAATTTTCCTTCATCCGTCGACCGTCAGAATCCCGTGTCTTGACACACAGAGAGCAACGGGGTTCAATTAGAGTTGAAAGTTTGCTATGATGCTACTTTAGATGCAAATGCAATCACTTTGGCCTCTTTCCCTCATCCCCAACGTCACATAAATCTAAAGGACTCCCTGTGAACTCCTTCACCTGAACCAAATGATGTCGTCAATGTATACCTGGCAGGATTCAGATAGTATCCAGTTTAATGATTGCATTGTACTGTAGTCAGAAATGTAAATTAGTACAAGAGGGTGTTTTATGGCTCTAGGGGGGAGGAATGCTTTGGAACTACCGAGAGGGATTTTAACCCTTCTCATCTACCCCTACTTTTGCAGCTGTTTCCAAATTGCTCTTGCTTCCTAGTACGGATTTTCGTTGATAATTCTGCACAGTTTGGACTGTACAAATGTGCGAACTACATTGTAAGTCTGTAACTTCCATGGATTGTAAATTCGAAATAATAGACTTAAGGTTCATGTCGGCATCTTGCAGCTGTGAGTGCCTCTTGAGACAACTGTATTTAGAGCACATTATATAAGACTAGGGGCTTGTGCAGTAAATGCTGCAAACTAAGTTCATTAGACGTTCAAATAAACATTTTTCAGATTTATTTCCAATGAAGAATACCAGACATTCTGAAAGTTATTTGCTTCCATAATAATGAAAGATACTCTCTCTCTCTCGAGCCAATACTGAAGAGAACCACGCATATAAATATCTACACCACACCGCCGTTAAATATATGAAAAAGACCCAACCCCACTTGCTTAATAACTATAAAAATATTTGATGTTTAATAATATTATTATCTTACGTAAGTTTTATAGCTTTCAGTACCATATACTATACACCGTGTTCCGCTTATAAGTATAACAAAAGAAATAGTTATAACTTCTGAATTAATACAAGTATATAGTTGAAACCAACTGCTACAAAGAATGAAAACTGGGAATTTTTGTTACCTTATGTTCCATAAACCTCAACATGGCTTCCATTGGTGGCACGGGAAATATCCAACCGGTATTCAACCTCGACCCAAGTGTTATGAAGCATCTGTGGTGTAACATTGTTGACAGCAGCATAAATTCTTTCTTGTAAGTCTGCCAAATCACGTACTGGCGTCCTGTAGACCTGGTCCTTAACAAACCCCCACAGGAAAAAATCAGGTGGTGTTAGATCTGGTGATCTGGCAGGCCATGTGATGTACGGTGATCCTCTTCCGATCCATCTTGCAGGGAATTGTTCGTCTAAGAATGTGCGAACCATGTTGGCAAAGTGTGGTGGAGCCCCATCTTGCTGGAAAATTGCTCCATCTGGGAGTTGTGGCACAGCATACAGTTGCAACATATCCAGGTACGTGTTTGCAGTGACTGTCTTTTCAGCAAAGAAATAGGGACCAATGATTCTGTCACGCATGATCCCACACCAAACATTCCATTTAGGGGAATCCCGTTGGTGTTCAATTACGACACTTGGATTTTCCGACCCCCAGATGCGACAATTGTGTCGGTTTACTTTTCCACTGACGTGGAAGGTTGCCTCATCTGAGAAACAGACTCGACTGACTAAAGATACGATACGAATTCTCTTATTTAATGATCTGCGCATGCGTGAGTCTTCTAAAAATAAGTAACAACAATGGATTAAAACTTCCCAATTTCCTCTTTACAATGGTACCAATCTTAACCCATTTGCATGCATTGTTATGAAATTATAACTATTTCTTTTATTATACTTATAAGCGGAACACGGTGTATATAGTATATAACCGCCACTCATAAAATATGGAAATCAAAATCTAAATTAAGTTATTCTGTACACCTACTTATATAACCCCAAAACGTTTCACTTTCATATCATCAATAGCATTAATATGTATAATTAATGAAAAATAGTCATATCATGGCATTAACTACAGTAATATTTTATTTCTAATGGTAATAATGTCATCAAACCACCTCAAATTTTGTAGTTTTTATTATCCAATACACAGCTGTACCCAGAAAATTACACACCACAAAATCACACCTGTAAATTATTTTAGTCAGTTAAGTTTTTAATAACAAATTTAATTTGAGCTCTAAATATGTCAGCATTCTTGCAGATCATGGCCTTCATGTAATATTGTTTACTGTAATGTATGTTTTGTTTTATTCTGAAATGCAATTAGCTAGTTCTCAAAACTAACGACAGATGCATTTTGGAAAATAGGTAGAATATGTTGAAAAATTGACATTTCACTGGAAATTACTATTTTTTTTCTGAAAAACTTAGAGTTCCAAGCTTCAAAATGAGGGGCCATTTATTAAAATCCGTTCAGCCGTTTTCCCGTAATTTCCATTACCAGTTCAAATTATATATATAGATTATGATTCAGAAAGTAAGGCGGTGTTGTGCTCACAATGCAATTAAAATTCGAGGATCGTTTCCAAGCAATACGAATATCACAAAACAATTGCAAGTGACAGATGAAGTTCTTCAATGAAAAATAGTTTATAAATAAAATTAATATCCATAGCAACAGACGAAAAATACAGCATCTTTCGACTTTCTAATGAGGATAGCAAATACAAGCTCTCTCAAATCACAGTTCTATACACTTAGTGGTATTCGCATAACTACTAGTTACCATTGAATTTATAGATTAATATAATGTAAAATATCAAAGTACAGAACTACGGTATTCAAAAAGAAGGAGCAGATTTCAAATATTTATTTCCTCCAAACTACAAAAGATAGATACACAATTTCAACGTTCCTGGACAGACGAAAGTTTAAATTTTGAACAGTCCGGGTAGAAGTTCCAATCACGGCTGCATTGGCGCTGTTGCTTGCCTTGTAGTAAAATGACGACACAACAGATTATTACAGATAAAGAATGAACTATTCAGGAGTATCATTTCTTTAATTAGCTAGTGTTCAGAAGCTAGAAATGTGTTGTGAATTCCATAGTTGCTTCGTACAGATTTACACTAATTTGAAATTGTTTGTAAAATGCCATTATTCTTGAGTTTAAAGGACAAAAGATTATTACAGATAAAGAATGAACTATTCAGGAGTATCATTTCTTTAATTAGCTAGTGTTCTGAAGCTAGAAATGTGTTGTGAATTCCATAGTTGCTTCGTACAGATTTACACTAATTTGAAATTGTTTGTAAAATGCCATTATTCTTGAGTTTAAAGGACAAAAGAATATTACAGATAAAGAATGAACTATTCAGGAGTATCATTTCTTTAATTGGCTAATATTCTGAAGCTAAAAGCGTGTAGTGAATTCCATAGTTGCTTCGTACAGATTTACACTAATTTGAAGTTGTTTGTAAAATGTCATTATTCTTGAGTTTAAGGGACAAAAGAATATTACAGATAAAGAATGAACTATTCAGGAGTATCATTTCTTTAATTCGCTAATATTCTGAAGATAAAAGCGTGTTGTGAATTCCATAGTTGCTTCGTACAGATTTACACTAATTTGAAGTTGTTTGTAAAATGCCACTATTCTTGAGTTTAAAGGACAAAAGAATATCACAGATAAAGAATGACTATTCAGGAGTATCATTTCTTTAATTGGCTAATATTCTGAAGCTAAAAGCGTGTTGTGAATTCCATAGTTGCTTCGTACAGATTTACACTAATTTGAAGTTGTTTGTAAAATGCCATTATTCTTGAGTTTAAAGGACAAAAGATTATTACAGATAAAGAATGAACTATTCAGGAGTATCATTTCTTTAATTAGCTAGTGTTCAGAAGCTAGAAATGTGTTGTGAATTCCATAGTTGCTTCGTACAGATTTACACTAATTTGAAATTGTTTGTAAAATGCCATTATTCTTGAGTTTAAAGGACAAAAGAATATTACAGATAAAGAATGAACTATTCAGGAGTATCATTTCTTTAATTGGCTAATATTCTGAAGCTAAAAGCGTGTTGTGAATTCCATAGTTGCTTCGTACAGATTTACACTAATTTGAAGTTGTTTGTAAAATGCCATTATTCTTGAGTTTAAGGGACAAAAGAATATTACATATAAAGAATGAACTATTCAGGAGTATCATTTCTTTAATTGGCTAATATTCTGAAGCTAAAAGCGTGTTGTGAATTCCATAGTTGCTTCGTACAGATTTACACTAATTTGAAATTGTTTGTAAAATGCCATTATTCTTGAGTTTAAAGGACAAAAGAATATTACAGATAAAGAGTGAACTATTCAGGAATATCAATTCTTTAATTGGCTAATATTCTAAAGCTAAAAATGTGTTGTGAATTCCATAGTTGCTTCGTACAGATTTTTTTTTGTTCTATTTTTAACTACAAAATTACATTTTCTTACGCATTTATCACAACATTTGTTGCAAATGACGCTACTCTAGTAAATTCTTCAAGATTGTACATTGGGATGCATAATTAAACTGTAAAGAGTGAAGTTCCTAAAGCCGTACGATTTGTAACAATTTTCGTGATAATTACGTAGGAATCATAACATTTTTAGTAAAAAATTTTTAAATAAAATCTGTAAAAAGCAATTCACAACACATTTTTAGCTTCAGAACACCAGCCAATTAAATAAATGACACTTCTGAATAGTTCATTCTCTGTTTGTAATAATTCTTTACCCTTAAAAATAAAGAAGAAAAATTATTTTACTAACAACTTCAAATCAGTGTAGCTCTGAAAATAATGAGATTAGGACAAATGTTTATATGACATTTTTTGCTCAGAATGTCTTCGAAAATAAGCTCCTTGTGAATGCCCATGTATGTATAAGATGGAGATATGAAATGAAGTAGGCGTATTAAAATATTTATGCCGAAGTTACATTGAGAATAGCCTATCACTCCAGAAATATAAACTTTGAAAAGTAAACAAAGTTATAATGAACTTCAAAAATGTTGAATAACAAAAGTAATAATAGAGAGAAAAATAATGATGATGATAGTAATAGTAATAATAATAATAATAATAATAATAATAATAATAATAATGATATTAATAATACGTCCTAATTGTTTTAATTTAAAGGCAGCAACAATAATTGCAAAGTTTTATAGTTTATCCAACATGCGAAAACATGACAATGTGTGCAGAAATTGTTTCTTCTCTCGGATTTCATTTACAGTTGCGTGACGTCCCCGAGGGCGAGGGAAGCGTCGTACATTCAGCGTGTGAGAGGGTTGGGGTGAACAATGCTTGTCACGTGAGCACGGGGGTTTATTTGCAGGCAGTTAAATGCTGCCCATTACAGGTGTTGCAACAGTTATGAATTCCTATAATAATACGTTGTGTGCATTGTATTGTCTGTTAAAACCCCCTTCCCCTCAAGACGAATGTTGTAGAGCCAAGTTAATTCCAAGTAATTTGAAACTCTGTTTCACGTCTTGCGTTTATACAGTGCATGCCTGACAGTGGCGGCTCTAGTGCCTTGATCCAAGATAAATACATGCGAGGCCAGTGTAATTTATAGCTAGTATGAAACTGTGTGTAGGCTACATGTCTTCATATACTCGCACGCGTACGTGAGAGGATGTACGAGTGCATATGTATGTTATTTTTGTGTGCATCTCTGTTTATTTGCATTTGATTGTCTGCATAATTTTACGTACAGAATTGGGCTAAGAAATTAAATCGATGTTGAATATTAAAGGGACGCGTATTGTGTGTCCCACAGTTACTCGCTGTCAATAGATGATCAAAACAAATTGGGGAACCGAGTTATACCTCTATGGAGGAAGCATAGAAGGCAGACTAGGCTTAACCTGGTTTCGTCTAGGAGCTTGGAGGGCACTTAAAATCGTCAACGAAAAGGGGGCGAGAAATGTCCTCTTTGCGGTAGAGACGAGACATCAGACCATATTTTATCGGAGTGTGGAGCCACAGAAGCTCTGAGGAAACGATTCCTGCCAGAGTCCTTCATTACATCTAACAGGGGGCACTTGGCAACGTACGATATATTAAATAACGCTAAATTCTGTGAGTGTGGGAAAATTTATGGCAAAAGTTCGACAGTTGAGGGTGGAACTGACCGAGGGGGAGAGGGTAGAGGAAATAAGGGGAAGAGTTATTTATTAGTGTTGTAATAAGTAGTAATACTACTGAGCAAATAAGACAATTAGGGGTAATGTTTTTATTGTATTTATTATGTTTTTATTGCGTGTGCATATGCTTTTTTTTGTCTTACATTTATAATTTGGTATTTGGATTTTTTTTATTTTATTGGGTTATTTTACGACGCTGTATCAACATCTAGGTTATTTGGCGTCTGAATGATATGAAGGTGATAATGCCGGTGAAATGAGTCCGGGGTCCAGCACCGAAAGTTACCCAGCATTTGCTCGTATGGGGTTGAGGGAAAACCCCGGAAAAAACCTCAACCAGGTAACTTTCCCCGACCGGGATTCGAACCCGGGCCACCTGGTTTCGCAGCCAGACGCGCTGACCGTTACTCCACAGGTGTGGACTGGTATTTGGATTATTTATTGCACTTTGAATAAGGAATTGAATTGTTTATATGTATGTATATATGTGTCTGTGTGTGGTACATGTTTCACTGTGTTTTTTTGCTTCATATCTTATTTATTTTATTATTATTATTTTTGTGAAATATTGTATTGAAGTTAGATTAGTTGTAATTGTGAAAATTAATGATAACGGTAGAAATTATACAAACAATTATTGTTGTTTTACTATTTTATTATTAGTAGTAGTAATTTTGTTTTCTTTGAAGATTCAAACTGTTCATAGTTGTAGCACGAATGGCCGTACGGGCTCGTGCGAAGGATTTTGTGTACCTGAATTTGTATCAATAAATTCACTTTGTTCATTCATTCATACTCGCTGCCAAGGATATTTCACCGTTTCCTCGCTTGAATTAAAATTTCTGATTCCATTTCTTCGTGATTTCTACTGCATAATACTTGGTATTACCCGTCCAAGGCAAGTGAGGGCCTGAGAGATGAGCGCGCCACTTGTTCTGTTTACGAACGATGCCGTCTTGCAGGCGGTACAGTCAAACTATACAGGGTGTTTCAAAAATACGGGGCATAATTTCAGGTATGTATTTCCCACATGTAAACAATCAAAATAGTTCATTACAACATGTGTCCGGAAATGCTTCGTTTCCGAGTTACGGCCTTCATAACATTGAAATTCACCGGAACGTTTTTCTTTCCGCAGGTCGTTGTCATTACAGAAGATGTTCAAAATGTCCACCTCCTGCTTGAATACAGACCTCACATCGATGTCTCATTGACCTGCGAACACGATCCCAAACTCCAGGAGTATTGCGTATGTCCTCAGAACATGCCACAATTCGATTCCGAAGGGATTCCAAATCAGGCACCGGAGACGAATAAACCAAAGATTTTAAATGGCCCCACAAGTAGAAATCGAGAGGGTTCAGATCAGGTGAACGTGGAGACCAAGCAATTGGGCCACCTCTACCTATCCTTCGATCAGGAAACCTTCGATCCAAGTACCGGCGAGCCGTAAGACTGAAGTGTGCAGGAGCGCCATCATGCAAGAAATGAATGTGTTGACGATTGATCAGTGGAGTGTCCTCTAAAACATGAGGTATGGTGTTTTCCAGGAAGTTTGTGTACGCCTGCAAGTATAGATCACCAATGATACCGGCCCACATGTTGAGGGAGAACCGCACCTGGTGATGAGATGGAACAGTTGCACGTGGGTTTTCATACGCCCATACATGCTGATTGTGGAAATTTGTTATGCCATCTCGTGTGAACTGTGCTTCATCTGTAAATAATACTAAGGCAGGAAAGTTCGGATTTACACCACACTGCTGCAAGAACCACTGACAGAACCTAACTCGTGCAGGGTAATCTGCTGGTGACAGGGCCTGTACACGTTGCAAATGATAAGAATACAATTGATACTCTTTCAATAGTCTCCAGACAGTCGTATGAGGAACATTGACTTGCAACGCTACCCTTCGTGTGCTGATAGAAGGAGTCATGTTCACAGCCTCCAGAATCTCCTCCTGTACTTCTGGAGTTGTAGGTCTTGGTCGTCCCCTTCCCAAACCAGGAGAGTTAAATTTTCCATACTCGCACAGACAGTAATGGAGACGTACAAATGTCTTCCGATCTGGACATTATCGCTGTGGGTACCTCTCCTGGTACAAACGACGAGCCAGCGCAGCATTGCCGTTCGCCTTACCGTACATGAAGTGTATCTCTGCCAGCTCTTGATTTGAATACATGTCGCACAGTCTAACGCCTACACAACACTGAATGTAACCTTCGCCTCGGAATGAACTGTCAGAGTGCCCTCTTAATGTCTCCTTTGACGGCAACGACCTGCGGAAAGAAAAACGTTCCGGTGAATTTCAATGTTGTGAAGGCCATAACTCGGAAATGAAGCATTTCCGGACACATGTTGTAATGAACTATTTTGATTGTCTACATGTGGGAAATACATACCTGAAATTATGCCCCGTATTTTTGAAACACCATGTAGAGGCAACTGAAGCAGCAGATACTAATGCAACGTGATATGCAACCATGCGACGTATTTATCTGAATTTCATGCTATCATTTTTGCTCGGACATAAGAAAAAATCTCTTATTATTACATAAATAAATTAAATTTAAAAAAGTTAATAATGATTGGTGATATACCTAGTTACACATAATTTTAGTTACTTGTTGTAAATAATATATTTCATTAAACACAATATACACGTTTCGCCAATGTTATACTCGTAACACAAAAAGAGTATAACTATCATCAATATTAACTTATACATTAATTTATTACACCTTGGACATAATTCACTGCAATAATGTTTCATGTTTTTGTATAGGCACAATAGTTTGTGTGACCCAGAACGAAGAGAAATTGAAGACAATTTTATTGCAGTAGACAAAAAATTACCCATACGGAACCAGTTGTGTGTAGTAAATGATATCAGTCACTAAAATATGATTTTAATTTGATTCTATCTATCGAACGAGTCAATTTGCCTATTTTATATTACAAACAGAAATACTTAAAAGAAAATAATAATAATAATAATAATAATAATAATAATAATAATAATCCGTGGCGCTACAGCCCATGAAGGGCCTAGACCGACTAACCCGCTACTGGCCTCACGCCATATGTCGAAGCAGAGGTGGACGATCATCCAACCAGAATGGAGGTATCGTGTGGTTAGCACGATGATCCCCCCAGCCGTTATAGCTGGCATTCGCAACCGGATTTCGCTACCTATCGTAGCTCCCCAAATGCATCACGATGCTGGGTGGGCACCGGTCCCATACACTGGCCGAAATTTCATGAGAAAATTTCTTCCCCCATGACGACTCGAACCAGCGCGCATTCCATAACGCGAGTCCTAGGCAGGATTCTTTAGACCGCGACGCTACGGCGCGGGACTAACAGAAAATACTCCTATTAAAACTATTTACCTACTTTCATTGCTTTTGTACAAGAAGAACCATTTTCTTTATACAATAGAACTTCTTAAGAACACTTTCAGTAACTCGTTAATGGTATTTATTCATATTCTAGAATGTAACAACAGTGTAAATGTAAATCTTACAATCTTCCTCATTAATATAGTGTTGGCGCCTGTTAGTTTAAGTACAGAAGCATAAAAATCTTAAGTAGCCAACATAATATTTCTCCAGTACATCATAATAAAGGGTGCGTCAGAAAGAACGGATGGATTTCACAGGGCAAGAAAATTGTAAGGATTCATCAAATCAAAAATGTATTGTTATCAACAGATTCACCAATACATGCAGTTTATTTACGGTATACAACATCATCCATATGATGTCCTTGGCTTTCGATACATGCATCGAGGCGTTTTCTGAAGTTCGCCGTAACTTTCACAGTCATAGTTGGTGGGATTGCCGCAATTTCTTCACGAATCGCCGTCTTCAGTTCGTCCAGTGTATGTGGTTACTTACGCCTTCAAGTGGTCCCAAAGAAAGAACTCGCAGGGCGCGAGATCTTATCGTAACCTCGACAATCTCAGTGCAATAGCATGTTTGCGGGCTGATGGTTGAGGTGGCAGGACAACCTACTGTCTGTCTCCACATTTGCAGGAGTACACGCGCTCCGTGTTCGTCCAGGTGATTTCTTCTTTAATGTTGAACCTGTGGTACGAAATGAAGCCGCCCGAGTTGGAATCCTAGCGTGACGTCCGATGTCGAAATGAGTCCTGAGTGACGATCACAGACTCTTCATTTTTCAAAAATGTCTCTGCGATGAAGGCACGTTGTACACCAGACCAACACCATGTTCTCAACTGAAACTGCATTCTCTCGCTGATCCAACAGTCGTGGTCCCCCTCGCTCTATCCCTCCCCTCGCTGCGTATTGATAGTTTGAAATCCATCCGTTCTTTCTGACGCACCCTGTATGATACTATATTATAGTGATGATACTAAGGGCATGTGTCGACATAAACCGTTAATTCAGACAAAATGTTAGAAAAATAAGACTTACGGCAAAATTATAATTTTAGGCTATTGTATTATGATATGCATTCCACCCAGACACAAGTCCGTAATTCCAAATGAAAAATTAAAGTTGTTCTTTTCAATAGCTTTTCAGAATATAAAAATTGTAAAATATCAGTAACTTGAGCTCTATTAACCATGCACCGAAAAATTATGAAAATAAAAAAAATGAATAAGGTAAGCCTGTACGATAATGTTTAGACCTCCTGCGGCTCTGTGAAAAATGTAATCAGCGACCTAGTTTTTTTTACTGGTTATAGTAGACACTACAAGACAACTTTTGTACACCCTTACGTTTTGAATTTCGGAATTTCGCCCTAGTGTACAGGCCGACTGAGAAGGAACGCAATAAACAGTTTAGTGGCAAAGTGTATCAACATCGGTTAAAAACGCAGTAATCGTAGATTATGAAACGACAGTTAAACAGTAACAGTGGTTAAAATGTAATTTGTGTGCACCATTCATAATCACAGATTACTTAAACATGGCTAGCTGACACCTCATTTACCCAGAGTAAAGTCTATGCTGGTGTACATTTTCTACAAAATGACTAAAGGAAAGCATCCATACCGCTGCAAAGATAATAGTCAACGTCTAAAAATGACTGCGCTCACTCCGTTCTACATCGAAATGAACGTGTCCTACATTTTCGCTTTGCATTTGTTTACCTTTGGGCGCTGTTATATTTGTGAGTTGCATTTCTTTGCTGTTAGGTTAAAATCGTACAAAATAGAAAATTGAATGCAAAAATGATTATATCCCATTGTGTGGTTGAAGTGTCGCTAGACTTAATTACTAGAATTTAAATATATTATATAAAAAGATGGAATATCTATAAAGGAAAAGGATGCAGAAGATTAATAGGAATGTGTATACGATCAAGGACCACATTTACACGAGGGAACTGTTCATTATCCTAAGATCCATAAATAACCTCTCTTTGTTCAGCCAGTGACATAGAGAAAGAGACATTCGAGTATTCCCTCTTAAAATACAGAAAATAAGTTACATAGAATCGTAATACAAGCAGCCGAACCATAGGAGAAATATGACTTTTTGTGTTATTTCAAGTGATCCATTTGTAGATTTTGATAAACGAAATCCCTCCTGAAATTTTCTGTCACCTAATTCGTCGTAAGAATTCTCTCTTTCCACTATAGAAACTTCACACTCACGCTGTATTCAAGTAATTCAAGTACTGTATAATAATAATCGTCTTCGAAATAAACATCTGTGGCTCTGGCCACCATTTTGCTTTACTTGGTCTACTAATCACTGGTTATCTCTTTTAACCGCTCGAATATGGCCGGTTAGAGATCACTGTGGTTAACCTCCTATTTAAGTCGTAACCGAGGTCGATCCACTGTAAAAATGCTTAACCAGAGGTTAGGTGACAATTTTAACCGGTAGTTACACTAACCGACGTTGATGCACGTCGGCATAGTTCGCACAACCGCCGCTAGGTCCTCATTCGCCTTGGACGGGTAATAGTATGGGAAATATTTTCCAAATAAATACAATATTTACGTTGCTGAATATGTAATTTATATAGTGAATAATATGCTTAAATTTATAAAACTCGTCGACCTGGTTGTCACGTTGGTATAGCGCTGGCCTTCTATGCCCAAGGTTGCGGGTTCGATCCCGGACCAGGTCGATGGCATTTAAGTGTGCTTAAATGCGACAGGCTCATGTCAGTAGATTTACTGGCATGTAAAAGAACTCCTGCGGGACAAAAATCCGGCACATCCGGCGACGCTGATATAACCTCTGCAGTTGCGAGCGTCGTTAAATAAAACATAACATTTTTTTTTATAAAACTTAATGAAGTCTTATAATAAATTTGCGTTATATTGTTCATTATTTGTGAATTCTACAGTATTCTCTTCCTTCAATAGGAATTGAAAAATTCATACACATAATGGGAACTACCTCGTACAATGTTATTTTAATGTTATTGCTTTTAATGCTATTTAATGAAGTACCTGGTGCTCCATCGGCATTTCACTGCATTGTTTAAAGCAATCTCCCATTTATGTTTCACTGTTTTAATGAACCATTACTAAGCTTCATTTAATGAATTTTGTTTTGTAAAACGTTTATATTCATATAACGAGTATACGGACGTTTCCTACAGACCTTTATAAAAAGCACATTATTTTTGTTTTACTAATTGCATCGTATTTCGTTTACCTTTATTTTTAAATCGTGCAAATGGTTCGTCAGTTTGTAAACACATCAATGAACAAATTTAAAATAAAATTATCCAATAAAATAGATATCAACTTGTGAACACAAAGCTCTTCAACCTGAGTTTGAATGCAGTTTTCTGGTATCGCTTTGAATGGGATCACTTCTGGACTATCTGAAAACAAGCCTTTAAAATGTCAATGTAACGAGCGAATATAGTAAAAGTTGATCGGCAATTGATAATCCTTAATTAAATTGATCATTCTGCATTGTACATCCTTTTCATAATACATCACTAGCACGAATTTATTATATCAGTAAATTGCCTTCAATTAAAATATTTTTATTGTTCTCTTTTGAGGTTTAATTATGTTATTTTTCTTGTGTGTTGCAGGTAAGTATTACCACTTGAGGGCATCTCAGCTAGGCAGTGTGTTGGTAATGTACCTGTTACTCTGTTTACTTACGTAGCTGTTAAATTTATTCTAGATGTAGGTGTATTTTTTTAGGTAGGAATTATACAATGTAGGCCTACGTAGAATGACTGTTATAGTTTCTTAGATTTCCAATTTTACCTTACCTCTTTTTAAATTAACGTTTAGCATATTCATATCTTCTCCTCTCTTTATCTTTCTTGTGTAGTTTCATTGCTTTTTGTTCTTTTCTGAGAGTATAGTATACTTACTTACCCGGAGGTTCATTGCCGCACTCACATAAGCTCGCCATCGGTCCCTATCCTGAGCTAGATCAATCCAGTCTCTATCATCATATCCCACATCCCTCAAATCCATTTTAATATTATCCTCCCATCTAGGTCTCGGCCTTCTCAAAGGTCTTTTTTCCCTTCGGCCTCCCAACTAACATTCTATATGCATTTCTGGATTCGCCCATACGTGTTACATGCCCTTACCATCGCAAACGTCTGGATTTAATGTTCCTAATTATGTCAGGTGAAGAATACAATGCGTGCAGTTCTGCGTTGTGTAACTTTCTCCATTCTCCTGTAACTTCATCCCTCTTAGCCCCAAATATTTTCCTAAGCACCTTATTCTCAAACACCCTTAACCTATGTTCCTCTTTCAAAATGAGAGTCCAAGTTTCACAACCATAAAGAACAACCGGTAATATAACTGTTTTATAAATTCTAACTTTCAGATTTTTTGACAGCAGACTGGATGATAAAAGCTTCTCAACCGAATAATAACAGGCATTTCCCATATTTATTCTGTGTTTAATTTCCTCCCGAGTATCATTTATATTTGTTACTGTTGTTCCCAGGTATTTGAATTTTTCCACCTCTTCAAAGGATAAATTTCCAATTTTTATATTATCATTTCGTACAATATTCGCGTCACGAAACATAGGCCTAAACGTATACTTTGTCTTTTCGGGATTTACTTCCCAACCCGTCTCTTTACTTCTAGTAAAATTCCCGTGTTTTCCCTAATCGTTTGTGTATTTTCTCCCAACATATTCACGTCATCCGCATAGACAAGCAGCTGATGGAACCAGTTCAATTCCAAACCCTCTCTGTTATCCTGGACTTTCCTAATGGCGTACTCTAGGGCAAAGTTAAAAAGTAGAGGTGAGAGTATAGTATGCTATACCACAATTCATACATGATTATGATGTAAGATGTATGTGCAGAGATCCGAGGTATAGTACAATATACCTGCATTTGTGCCCCAACTGTAGCCTGCAGAATTATTTCAGCATTTTTCCTGATGTCGGTGACTTTTTTAAGTGTAGAATTATATTGAACTTTGAAAATTAAACAAATGTCTCATGACTCAGGAGAATAATTGAATTCTTCTTTGTGCTTTATTTTCGCATACATGTCTCATAATTTTTAATTTCTTTTTTATCTTTTTTATTGGTTTCTGTTTTCCATCAATTATTTTTCTTTCTTCAGTGTTGTGGAATCCAGTTTTTCCTGGCCTTGTATTAGTATTTCTTCTTCTCTCTCTTTCCCTGAAACTGCTTATTTTTTCTCTATCTTTGCTATTGGTTATAGCTGATTCTTCTCTGTCCCTTTCTCGAGCTCCCCCATCTCGTTCCATTTTATTTATTCTCATTAGGGTACGAGTACATTACCTCTTATGTCTTAGTTTGTATTTTTCTCTTTTTGATTACTATCGAGAGATGAGGTTAAAAATAATTATACTTGGTGTCCGATAAATCCCCCATCATAGGCTAAATAATAAAATGTGCTCAATACTATCCCGTTCGATTTCCAAACATGTCTAGAGGCGGAACTTGATATTATTTACAGCGATGGTAGCATGTCGGAGATGATTTCACGACTTTTTCCTCGATCGGCGCTAGTAGATGTTACAGATCACGAATCTGCACTTCAAATACCTTTTCCTTAAGGCAACCGCAGAAAACAAAGTTAAGTGGATTTAAGTCGGGCGATCTGGGAGCCCACTATCTGGGTCCTCTGCATTCTATCCACCGACCAGGAAAATTGTCAAGTAAATTCTGCATAGTGTAGCAATGGAGCAGCTGCATTCTGCATGAACCATTCTCATCTTTCGTCTAGCACAGTCATGTACTGTCTTCGCGCTACGAGTTGGCGCGGGGAGTAGATAGGCGGGACGGGGGAACTTCACGCTACACTCTGACCTGAAAACTTCGTCCACTTACTTGGCTACAAGGGAACGGAGTCAGACATAAAAGATTCCGCATCTTCGGTGCTGTCGCTATGACTATCATTATCACATTTTTCAAAATTGCTGGAGTATGATCTGTCCATGATAATCGTCTGTTTATGTTCCAGCCGTGTATATTAATTCGAATCTCTCAACAAAGCCATTAGCCCCACCGCCCCCATCCTGATGGACAACAATGATTGTTCCGGACACATTTATGGTAGTCAAAACTCCCGTAACATTTTTATCGTGCCAGCACTTGGGAAACGTTAAATTGGTAGGCCTGTCTATCCGCATTTCGTCCAGATACAAAATCGGTTTTTCCACTTTCCTAAGCTTTCTTATTTGCTGTAGATATCTTCACGTATTCTAATTTACAGTGTTTTCCTCAATTTTTTTTTCTGCACACTTCTTCCACCTGAAATCTTTTTTCTTCAATATTCGTCTTAATGTTGTCTTTCATTTTAAATCAATTTTCTCTTGTAAAAGGGTAGAAGTTTGTTGCAGCTTGGTACTATTTTTTTTACTTGTTATTTAACGACACTGTAATAACTACTAGCTTCTTCAATGTCGATTGAATTGATGATGGCGAGATGGTATTTGGCGAAATGAAACCAAGGATTCGCCATAGATTACCTGACATTCGCTTGGGAAAACCTCGGAAAAAACCCAACCAGGTAATCAGCGCAAGCGGGAATCGAACTCACTCCCGAGCGCAACTGCAGATCAGCAGGCATACGCGCTATCTCCTGAGCTACGCCGGTGGCCCTCTTTCTTTTTCAAATAAAAATTCTCAATTATATATTTTTTGTCAATCTCCCGTCGAAGTCATCTACATTTGCGTTTTGCTAGTCTGGATATTTCCGTTTTTTTTTTCTCCCTCAGGTGTCGACAACGCACTTTCTTCTGTGCAGTCTTTCATTTCATTCCTTATATGCTGTGTTAATTTTATTATTATTAACACGAAAAGCAAATGATAACTAAAGCAATACAAAGATTTGCGGTGTACTGAAAACAATTGTCTTGTTGAAACTAATAAAACACTACAATAAAAATCGCACTATTATTTTCACAAAGTCGCAAAGACTCTTACAATTAGACACGTGCAGTAGATGTTTGTGGAACAGGAATATTGCAGTGAGCAGCGCGGTGCGCATGCGCGACTGTTTCCCCTCCGCCCCGTCTAAGTACTTCAGCCGCCTTCTCCTGGCGTGACAACAGTAAATTGATGCCCATAGGAACAAGCGCGCGCTTTAGAGCTCAGGAGAGCGTGAGCGCTTTACAGCGGAAAGGAAAGAGACAGACGAAAGAGGTAGTATATGCCGCTTGGTCGAGCTATATTCAGGGATGGCCAGCACTGATTCAATAGATAAAGGGAAGAGAACTTATTAAAACTGTATCCATGTTAATTGTTAGATTTGCCTGAGAAGTATAAGTGCATTATAAGAATGTAAGTTTTAATTTTAATGCTCATTTTTTACAATTTTTTTTTTTTTTTTTGTTAAAAGGAAATATTTTCTCAACTTCCTTTTTAGAAAAGTGAAATTTTCAGATATAGGCCTATTTATTTAGTATACTTAGAGAATGTTTTCGTAAATCTAATATTCCGTAAATACGTATTACTGAAGATAATGTATTGAAAATTTTGAAAATATTCGCATGGAAATTGTTTGTAAGGAAATGAATTAACAAAGCAACTACTGTTACATCATAAGCAAAAGATACGTGCTTATGTGTTGTATAGCTTCAGCACATTTCGAGAAAATAATTTAATATTCTGATGATAGGAAGTTGATCACCAATATCACCTTATGAGCATAATGCGATGAGAGTCTTGTTATGGAATATTAGTTACACTTAAAACATAAACAGCACCTAGGTAACTTTGTTTTGTAATATTGTTTTGATTAGTTTATTGATTACTTTTATAAGGCTAAATGTACCATCAATATCAATTGTAACTTATCATGTCATATTCAATCTCTTTTTTTTGGCACATCACTTTCTTTATGAATGATGTGTTTCATCTATTTAGTACAGTATAGTTATACTACTATGGAATTTATGTGAATATTCCTTCTTAACTCTCTATTATATTATTAACATTTAAAAAACAAGTACAATATTAAGAAATTGGTGTTAGTACTTTTGTTTTACTGACAATATAGATAATATCATATAAAAATAACGACATAACTTTCCATTAGAAGTTTGTGCGCCACTGTTTTCTTAATCCAACAGGCTGCTTATTCATATACACAACCTTTCCTCTTTCCATACTTAGCTCTTGTTGCCCGCGTTCGACGTCAAGGTCAGAAAAATGCGCTTGCTTTGTCATCACTAGTCTAGCATATCCAATTCCTGCCTCATCTCTGCGGATTTGGCTCGACAACTTCCCCGTTCGGTGGATAAGTCTCAGATTCGGGACTTGGTGGACAAGCTGTAGACCTGGGGCTTCCAAAACTACAGCCCACGGGTCACATTCGGCCAGCCATATGGTTTGCTATGTTGCCCGTCTTTATTCTGGTAAAGACTGAACATTGTATATTAAATTACTTGCCATTTCAGTGCTTTACTTCTTGATTGTTTCGCCGTCTCTCAGAGTAAAATCTCGCCTGGTTGCTCGCGGGATGATCAACTCTTACAAGTTAATATAGTATTTACCTCGCGCATGTAAGGCGGCTAATTCGTGGTCACATATTGACAAGGTATCATACTTACGAGAAAAAGAAATTCTCAAATTTCTTTGAAGGAAAAGCCCGCCAGTGTGAATTTTTACTATAAGTGGCACCGATTCATTATTCTGCTTAGCATTTCTTCTTGATTCAACAAAATATTTCCATGATTTAAACAGAAGGTCGACCTGGTTGGCAAGTTGGTATAGCGCTGGCCTTCTATGCCCAAGGTTGCGTGTTCGATCCCGTGTCAGGTCGATGGCATTTAAGTGTGCTTAAATGCGACAGGCTCATGTCAGTAGATTTAGTGGCATGTAAAAGAACTCCTGCGGGACAAAATTCCGGCACATCCGGCGACGCTGATATAACCTCTGCAGTTGCGAGCGTCGTTAAATAAAACATAACATTTAAACAGAATAAACTAATCAGTGATGGATGAAATGCTGTGATATGATTTCAGTTGAAGTTATTCTAGAGATAAATTTCTGTGAAATGATAGGGCAACTTTCCTACAGTAAACGATTCATAAATCCAACATCCAAATAGAATAACTTTGATACAGTTAACGATTCATAAATCCGATATCCTGAAACACACTTCAGTATTGATTGTTTTGTGAAAGTTTTTAGAGGAATTAGAGAACAGTTTTCTTAAAAATTTGTAGATTTTATGAAAATTGGTTGCCTACGATGACAATATACCAGAACAACTGCTATTAAAATAGGTAGGATAGATTTTCACAGTGATGATGCAGTGAAATGAGTTTTCGATCTTAAATATCTAATAAAATTGTATTAATAATAGGAGATGAAGTCCACACCTGTGGAGTAACGGTTAGCGCGTCTAGCCGCGAAACCAGGTGGCCCGGATTCGATTCCCGATCGGGGCAAGTTACTTGGTTGAGGTTTTTTCCGGGGTTTTCCCTCAACCCAATATGAGCAAATGCTGGGTAACTTTCGGTGTTGGACCCCGGATTCATTTCACCGGCATTATCACCTTCATCTCATTCAGACGCTAAATAACCTAAGCTGTTGATAAAGCGTCGTAAAATAACCTACTAAAATAAAAAAAATAGGAGATGAAAAGTACCCAGCTTTGAAGAACCAAACCCGGCTCACGATCCCCATGGTTTCATCCGGTGGAAAAATTATTTTGGAAGTATATTTCTAGGGAAAACGTCCTAGGAAAAATGACCGTGAAACATATTATGTGAACAAATATATTTAAAAATCATCATCTTCTTCTTCTTCTTCTTCTTCTTCTTCTTCTTCTTCTTCTTCTTCAAGGTTTAGGCCTTTCGACCTTTTCCGCCTCCATTAAAATTGATCTCGCCAACGTTTTGCTGGTCTTCCTAATGATCTCCTTTCTGATGGATTATAATCCATGGCTGCTTTCGTTATACTTGTTGTTGGCATTCTATTTGCATGTTCTTTCCAATTATGTTGATATTCTTTAATAAGTTGAATTGTACTATCTATTTTTAATTCTTTTCTAATATCTTAATTTCTTTTTTTGTCCAATAGTGTATAACCCGCAACATATCTAAGAAATTTCATCTCACCTCCTTCAATTCTTCTTTCTTCATTTTTCTTCAGAACCCAAGATTCGAACCCGTATAGAAGGGACGGAATTGCCATTACTTTGTAATGTTTGATTAATGTTTCCTTTCTCACTTTCTTTCCCAATGTTCTACGTATTGTTCCACAGAAGTAATTGAATTTATTTAATTTTTCCTCGATTTCACATTTTTTGCCATATGTTATTGAACAACCTAAGTATGTAAAAGTGTTGATTTGTTCTGTTATTTTATTTTCTATAACCGATTTCACTCTTACTGGTTGAGATCCAATAAATCCCATCGCTTTTGTTTTATTGGTCGATATTTTCATATTAAAACTTGATGTTTAAAAATGAAAATTAAAAAATATAAACTGACGTCTAGATTGAGTGACAAACATCTTCTTCCTCGTCAGCACACTGAATAGAAACCAGATATCAGTTCTATATTGTCTTCAGAAAGCTACTTTCAGAGTTTTAAGTAGGTAATAATTAATATGCATGCATTGTTGTACCAAAATTTGTAGATTTAGCTTGTAGCAGAGGTAAAGTTAATGTATGATAATAGCTTTTCCTTGCGAAATATTAAAAAAAATTGTTACGTATAATAGTACATTATGCAACGAGCCTATAATGCTAGTAATTAAGACGCGAGTATGTTTGTTTATGAAACGAGTACAAGCGAGTTTCATAATTTTCATACGAGCGTCTTAATTACCATTATAGGCAAGTTTCATACGACTTTTTATGCTCGACCATATTTCTAACTTTAAATTATTCATAAGTATTCATGTTATGGTTATGTAAGTGAGAAGCAGAACTGACCTGAATTGTGAGATGTGCGCAGACGCGAAAGTATTGATGTTTTCCGAGGCACGAATGTCATTGACCTTGATATAATCTAGAGAATAACATGAAGATTAGTCTTGATATAACCTGGAAATTGATTTAGAATTGAAAAGCGAGATGACAAATTGAATTTATTTGAATATTATTTACAATTAACGCTAATTATTATAGTAACAGAACATAACCTTCTGCGACAGTATTGGATTTCCAGCCTCCGTGACTTTTCGCTAATTGTCTTTCGATTGCATATCCGAGAATAATCGATACTTGCGGTTTTATAATGGTACAAAGGTGATTTCTCATTGGCTGAACAACTGAATTATAATGAATAGGTGTACTTTAATGAGGTGCATTAAAGGGCTACTACCAGGTGTATAATTACTACATTTCGGCATGGTCGAGCATAAATTTAATTGTATTTCGAGGAATTATCTTCAACATAGCATTTGGTCCGCGACCAATCATTCTTGTAGTTATTGGCACTTCAAATAAAGGGTTTGGGCGCCCCTGCTTTAGACGAAAATATAAGAAAATGTAACATCCGTATTGTTTTGGAAATTAATTTCCGAAGTCTTTGCCGTTTGAATAATAGGAGCGGTAAGTTCGGATTTTCAGATCCGGCTTTACGACCCACTCTGTTGAGCGCTGCAATCGACACGGTGTATCTGTTAGAGATTACACTGTTTTCGGATTTATTGGAAGACGTAGGAATGTTAATCTCCCCCTTTCCATTCAGGAAGCTAATTTCCGCTAAGAAGCCCCTTTGTAATGAAGCGGCAGTTCAAAGCGATAAAAATGCAGACAGGGGATCGTGTGCAAATACGAGAAAATGGCTTCCCAATTAAGGAAATTTATTGCTGAAACCGTTTTAGTGGGCAATAATTTTATTGTCACACATTTTTCTTGTCGTTAAATTTTTTGCTGGCATAACTACGTACATGGATATAGAAGTTTGGAGATGACGTCAATAAGTTTATGACTGAAGGAAAACTGAAAAGGTAACTTCGTCGTCATGGCAACAGAATTACGATGCAGTATCAAGTAACTGTAGCCTACTTGCCGAGCTCCCTTCCTACTAGGCCATAAGACCGGAAATGACGTAATCGATCCTCGCTAATCAATCTTCACTGCCTAAGACGCAAACAAAGTCGTTTGGGGGAGTTGCCGTCCTGCCTTTTTGGGCAACAGTGGAGTATGGCACAGCAGTGACGCTATACCGTTTCGTGATGATTAAGGTTTCAATCGAAATGCAACAAAAATGTGTTTTGGATGATTAGAGTAAACCTGGAGGTGAATTGGGTAAGTAGTCAAGAGTTCCAGTCCCAATTAACTCATTGCGCTCATCTCTTTAATATCAGATACTTAATATAGTAACGAAATTTCTTTCCTTTCTTGCAAGTTTAACGCCTTAGTGGAAATCGTCAGAACCTTTGATGTTTATAGGTTTTCTTGATTCTCACAGTTTATGTCTCGTGACCAGAATATTGTACGAAATGGAAATATAAAAATTGGAGATTTATCCTTCGAAGAGGTGGAAAAATTCAAATATCTTGGAGCAACAGTAACAAATATAAATGACACTCGGGAGGAAATTAAACGCAGAATAAATATGGGAAATGCGTGTTATTATTTGGTTGAGAAGCTCTTATCATCCAGTCTGCTGTCGAAAAATCTGAAAGTTAGAATTTATAAAACAGTTATATTACCGGTTCTTCTGTATGATTGTGAAACTTGGACTCTCACTCTGAGAGAGGAACATAGGTTCAGGGTGTTTGAGAATAAGGTGCTAAGGAAAATATTTGGGGCTAAGCGGGATGAAGTTACAGGAGAATGGAGAAAGTTACACAACGCAGAACTGCACGCATTGTATTCTTCACCTGACATAATTAGGAACATTAAATCCAGACGTTTGAGATGGGCAGGGCATGTAGCACGTATGGGCGAATCCAGAAATGCATATAGAGTGTTAGTTGGGAGACCGGAGGGAAAAAGACCTTTAGGGAGGCCGAGACGTAGATGGGAGGATAATATTAAAATGGATTTGAGGGAGGTGGGGTATGATGATAGAGACTGGATTAATCTTGCACAGGATAGGGACCGCTGGCGGGCTTATGTGAGGGCGGCAATGAACCTTCGGGTTCCTTAAAAGCCATTTGTAAGTAAGTAAGCACAGTTTGCAGCCTCATACTACCTACAAAGGTATGTTTCCCGAAGATGGAAGCTTAGAAAGTAAATGGTCTGCAGTATCTACTTTATACCAGTCATGTCAATTCATGCCCAAAGGAGCAAGCGCGCGCTTTAGAGCTCAGGAGAGCCTGAGCGCTTTACAGCGGAAAGGAAAGAGACAGACGAAAGAAGTGGTATATGCCGCTTGGTGGAGGTATTTTCAGGGATGGCCAGCACTGATTCAATAAATAAAGGAAAGAGAACTTATTAAAACTGTATCCATGTTAATTAATAGATTTGTGTGAGAAGTATAAGTGCATTATAAGAATGTAAGTTTTAATTTTAATGCTCATTTTTCACAAGTTTGAATTTTTTTATTCAAAAGAAATATTTTCTCAACTTTCTTTATAGAAAAATGAAATTTTCAGGTATAGGCCTATTTATTTAGAAGCCTTACGAATGTTTTAGTAAATCTAATATGTCGTAAAGTAGCCACGTTCAATTAGTAGGCTAGCGGTGTCAAAGAGGACGGAAGCTTTGTAGTTTCAATAATTTTAATTATGTCGCGCTGACCATTGTCGTCAAGTCTTTTGAAGGCCGCTCCAATACTCCACGCGGAGTGTATGGACGGAAGCTTTGTAGTTTCAATAATTTTAATTATGTCGCGCTTTCCATTGTCGTCAAGTCTTTTGAAGGCCGCTCCAATACTCCACGCGGAGTGTATGGACGGAAGCTTTGTAGTTTCAATAATTTTAATTATGTCGCGCTGTCCATTGTCAAGTCTTTAGAAGGCCGCTCCAATACTCCACGCGGAGTGTATGGACGGAAGCTTTGTAGTTTCAATAATTTTAATTATGTCGCGCAGTCCATTGCCAAGTCTTTAGAAGGCCGCTCCAATACTCCACGCGGAGTGTATGGACGGAAGCTTTGTAGTTTCAATAATTTTAATTATGTCGCGCTGTCCATTGTCAAGTCTTTAGAAGGCCGCTCCAATACTCCACGTGGAGTGTATGGACGGAAGCTTTGTAGTTTCAATAATTTTAATTATGTCGCGCTGTCCATTGTCAAGTCTTTTGAAGGCCGCTCCAATACTCCACGCGGAGTGTATAGACGGAAGCTTTGTAGTTTCAATAATTTTAATTATGTCGCGCTGACCATTGTCGTCAAGTCTTTTGAAGGCCGCTCCAATACTCCACGCGGAGTGTATGGACGGAAGCTTTGTAGTTTCAATAATTTTAATTATGTCGCGCTGACCATTGTCGTCAAGTCTTTTGAAGGCCGCTCCAATACTCCACGCGGAGTGTATGGACGGAAGCTTTGTAGTTTCAATAATTTTAATTATGTCGCGCTGACCATTGTCGTCAAGTCTTTTGAAGGCCGCTCCAATACTCCACGCGGAGTGTATGGACGGAAGCTTTGTAGTTTCAATAATTTTAATTATATCGCGCTGACCATTGTCGTCAAGTCTTTTGAAGGCCGCTCCAATACTCCACGCGGAGTGTATGGACGGAAGCTTTGTAGTTTCAATAATTTTAATTATGTCGCGCTGTCCATTGTCAAGTCTTTAGAAGGCCGCTCCAATACTCCACGTGGAGTGTATGGACGGAAGCTTTGTAGTTTCAATAATTTTAATTATGTCGCGCTGTCCATTGTCAAGTCTTTTGAAGGCCGCTCCAATACTCCACGCGGAGTGTATAGACGGAAGCTTTGTAGTTTCAATAATTTTAATTATGTCGCGCTGACCATTGTCGTCAAGTCTTTTGAAGGCCGCTCCAATACTCCACGCGGAGTGTATGGACGGAAGCTTTGTAGTTTCAATAATTTTAATTATGTCGCGCTGACCATTGTCGTCAAGTCTTTTGAAGGCCGCTCCAATACTCCACGCGGAGTGTATGGACGGAAGCTTTGTAGTTTCAATAATTTTAATTATGTCGCGCTGACCATTGTCGTCAAGTCTTTTGAAGGCCGCTCCAATACTCCACGCGGAGTGTATGGACGGAAGCTTTGTAGTTTCAATAATTTTAATTATGTCGCGCTGACCATTGTCGTCAAGTCTTTTGAAGGCCGCTCCAATACTCCACGCGGAGTGTATGGACGGAAGCTTTGTAGTTTCAATAATTTTAATTATGTCGCGCTGACCATTGTCGTCAAGTCTTTTGAAGGCCGCTCCAATACTCCACGCGGAGTGTATATATAAACCAGAGTTGCAAATTTTAGCAGTGTGTCTTGTTCCATGTTATATTAATATATAGCAGCAACAAACAAGACGTGACAACGTCGCATTTTCATTTTATTATCTGTGGATGCAATAAAGACCTACAAATTTTAAAAGGAATGCCGCTGCCTAATAATTAAACGAGGCTACTATATAAACGTATTATTGAAGATAGTGTATTGAAAATATTCACATGGAAATTGTTTGTAAGGAAATGAATTAAAAAAGCAACTGCTGTTACATCATAAGCAAAATATATCTGTAAATATTTTACAACATTTTCAGTTGATCAGCTTAATATAGAAAAGTGTTAATATGTTCTGCAAAATTCTTAATGATATTTAAACCGATATTCAGTTGATGGGAAGTGATCCTGATGTCATGTTTAAGTCTCGACAAGCAAATGATGATCCAGCATTTCTGTTTCACTGTGAACGTTTCACGAGGGACCAACGAAGTGCGTAAATAACACGCAGATGGTGTCTGGTCCACTGAAAGCTATAAACATTGATCAATGCGACCACTTCTGCGTATGGAAAACTGTTATTTGAACTGGTTCACTGGTTTATTGCCAGTTAAGTGTCAAACGTTTATCATAACCATCGCTTATCTTTTGTTTTTATCGTTTCCATAGCAACTCTGTTGTCTTTTTGTTTCCAGTAAAATGTATCATTTTCTTAGTGTCATGTTCCTCGTTGTCTATAGGTGTGTGTACAGTGCTGCTACGAAAATGTAGTTTGTAAATTACTATACTTCAGAGTACTTTAGTTAGCTATATGTGCCGTGCTATAATTACGTATCCTAGAAGACAAACTGAAATAAAATACAAATTAAGCTTTCAGGAATAACTCCCTGTAAAGTTAATTTGAATAATTTCGAGGGAAAAATTGTTCCGGGGCCGGGTATCGAACCTGGGACCTTTGGTTAAACGTACCAACGCTCTCCCACTGATCTACCCGGGTACAATTTTTCCCTCGAAATTATTGAAATAAAATAACTGGTGTTTCATTATTATTAATATTCTGAACCTCTACACGGTCTTTTTTCGATAGACGTTACAACCACGACATTTATATTAAATCTAATAATTTTGATTAATGATTTCACGTTCTCTGTCCACGCCTGTGTAGTAACGGTTAGCGCGTCTAGCCGCGAAACCAGTTACCCCGGGTTCGATTCCCGGTCGGGACAAGTTACCTGGTTGAGGTTTTTTCCGGCTTTTCCCTCAACCCAATATGAGCAAATGCTAGGCAACTTTCGGTGTTGGACCCCGGACTCATTTCACCGGCATTATCACCTTCATCTCATTCAGACGCTAAATAACCTAAGATGTTGATAAAGCGTCGTAAAATAACCTAGTAAAATAAAAAAAATCAATTTCTCTTCTGTTTTGGAAGATAAAATTGTGAACATTCCCAACGTTTTATCACGAGCCGCCACTGCAAATGAAAATTGAAATTATAAGCAGTGTTCCACAATTTCCGTTGGACCTGTAAATATTTGAAAGAGTTGGGATAATTATTTTTTAAATTTAATGATAAAGCGGTAGTGTTTGTGGACACGATCCCGGTGGACAGTTTTTCAATTTCAGGTGAAGTAATGGAAATTTATTTATTCTTTGCAGGAACTGTGTGTGTTTTTTATGTTTTTTTTTTTTTTACCTGTCGTCTTCTTTAATGCGGACCACGATGTCGTTAAGTCCACCTATTTAATATGACTAGTGTTCTTTGATGATGTTAGTAATATTCAGGACACAATGATTCCATTTCTGCATAAACTCTCTCATAATTGCTTCTTTATTGTCGTATCATGTCCCTTGTGGTCTTTAGATGTCTGTGTTTGCCTTTAAATTCGAAGTTAGCATGTGGAAATCCGGCAGATGAGAATGGACTTATGAGTTTCTAAATACCTTAGAAAGTAAATAAAATCAGTTTTCTTTTTTGGACTTGTATATAAAATTAAATAAAATCAGTTTTCTTTTTTGGACTTGTATATAAAATAACTTTGGTTCAAGAACTATTATCACCCAGCTGTTCCTCGTCTAAAAAATGTATCTGCTTTGTAGAAAAATTTCACATCGCGAACCCGCAGGAGCTTCTAAATAATAGGAACATTGTGGGAAAGCTTTAGAAGACTGCGAATCTCAACGGATCTAAGCATGTTAATGAACGAATTATATTGGATAGTTATGTCCTCTAGTGCTAAATAAAGATTACCTCTTCGAGTCGCTAGGGTTTAAACCCAGGTCATAAATAGTGAAGATTTTAAGTGCACCAAACATATGTATGTATTATTCACACTGCAAATGGGTGGCAGTGGTAACTAATTACACTCAATAATGACAATTTATAATAAACACAACTAATAAAAACAATAATTAATAATAATAATAATAATAATAATAATAATAATAATAATAATAAAATAATAATAACAAGGAGAATCCTAAATTAAATGAAGCATGGTCATTTAAAATAACATTTAAAGTAAATCTAATTTGTATCTTAACCCTAAGACCCACGAGTGTGACAGGTTCATACCTGCACAAGTACCTTTCGGCACTACACTTATTTCGCTGTCAACTCACTCACTGCACTGATTCTACCTGATTTCACTAACACTTCTAACCATTTCACTATTCAAATACTTTGCACAGCCACTTCACTGACACCAACACACTTCACTTACACAATAGACTTCACTGACACTACACACTTCACTGACACAACACACTTCCTCACTGATAGAACACTTAAAATAACAACATATCAATTACACCCTTTAAATAGTGTGTATAATATACTACCGTCTATTACTAAAGTCCTTAAGCCTAATTTTAAATACATTTTTGGTTGTTGGTAAAGCCTTTAATAAGTCTGCAGGTAAAGCATTCCAGTCCCTGATAGTACGATTGAGAAAAGAAAACTATCGAGTGTCCGTCCTCTGCCTTCTTTTCCTGAATTTACCTACTCATGTTTAGTCTACCTAAATTTGTTGTACGGCATTTAGCATACTCAATTTAGCCTAATGCAGCTTTTATAAGAAAGCACTTTCAGTATTATATTATTAATTGGTATATTATTAATTTTAGGAGAAAACTTCCATCTTGTACCGAGACTCGAACCCGCGTATCCTGATTGGTACTCATACATTCATTGGTATTGCGCAACAATTTTCATAGGATATTAATAATAACATTCTTCACTTTGTGTTGCAATGAAGCCATTATGATTCAAAGTATAAAAATAATAAATATTCTGTGTATAATACAATAACGTATTCTGCACATGAAGTTCGTGATTTAGATGTCTGTGTCACCTAGAACAATAATAGTATGAAGCAGAGCTGCATGGATACTCGGTGTCTTTTATTTCGTGTTGCAATGTCTCATTTTGGTCTGAAAGATGATAATAGTGGAAGATTAATTAAGGTGTCCCAGGAAAGACATTATTTCAACCATGAAATGAAACTTAAAACTAGAATTTATAGTCTCATACAACGGAACTCGTGTCGGGAAATAAAGCTCAGAAATCCTAGTAGAGAAGTCTAGCAATTAGTTCGTGATTCCTTTTGTTTCATTTTTTTTTTTGTTATTTTTTTCTGATGCTTACAATTAGTTGTAATATTTGTGATGGTAACAGTTGAGTTAACGGTGTTTCCAGCTGCAGAAAATATTCGGCAACGAAATTCATTGTAGGCTGGAAACGGCAGACACATTATGTATGCCGTCCTTTTTCGGGGAAATGGTTCTCTTATAATGCTACAAATCTAAGACACGGAACCCATAGGATTACTTCCCTTCCGAAAGAAGTCGTAGTGAGAATTGTATCGCCCTTGAAAATCCATCACCCTGGTAAGCGACCTTCTGGTTCTGAGACTAGTACGATAACCGCTAGACCACCGATGAAGAGTTGATTTAAAGTGGTTTTCGTAGAAATATCCTAAATGTGTAAATTAGTAGCTACTAATATAATCATATCACATCCATTCATAGGGTCATAAATTCACTGAATATTTCGTTAATTTGTTCTGTCTCTCTTTCTTCATTTATTTGATACTTTCTTAATTCCTTAATTAATTTAATAATTTAAAATTCTCACGGTGATAAAAATGGTGCATAGTAGTGAGGTTTTACACCAATGCTTTGAGTCCTCTATTAATTCGTTCGTTACAGATATTTGCTCGTTGTTTAATTTGATTTATTCCATAGAAACGTACTTAAACATTTATCTACATAATCGTATAGCACGGAATTACATATTTACCTACATACATGTCCTTAGCAAACGTACTTACACATTTATCTACATATTCTTAGAAAACATATTTACACATTTATCTACATACCTGTAGAAAACACTTGCACATTTATCTACATACCCGTAGAAAACACTTGCACAATTATCTACATACCCGTAGAAAACATTTATTTACGTGAAAACGTATTTGCAAATTTATCTGCATACCCGTAGACAACATACTTACACATTTATCTACATGCCTCTAGAAAACACTTGCACAATTATCTACATACCCGTAGCAAACACATTTATTTACGTGAAAACGTATTTGCAAATTTATCTACATACCCGTAGACAAAATACTTACACATTTATCTACATACCCGTAGAAAACACCTGCACAATTATCTACATACCCGTAGAAAACACATTTATTTACGTGAAAACGTATTTGCAAATTTATCTGCATACCCGCAGACAACATACTTACACATTTATCTACATGCCTGTAGAAAACACTTTCACATTTATCTACATACCCGTACAAAACACATTATTTTATTTACGTCAAAACGTATTTGCAAATTTATCTGCATACCCGTAGACAACATACTTACACATTTATCTACATGCCTCTAGAAAACACTTGCACAATTATCTACATACCCGTAGAAAACACATTTATTTACGTGAAAACGTATTTGAAAATTTATCTGCATACCCGTAGACAACATACTTACACATTTATCTACATACCCGTAGAAAACACCTGCACAATTATCTACATACCCGTAGAAAACACATTTATTTACGTGAAAACGTATTTGCAAATTTATCTGCATACCCACAGACAACATACTTACACATTTATCTACATGCCTGTAGAAAACACTTTCACATTTATCTACATACCCGTACAAAACACATTATTTTATTTACGTCAAAACGTATTTGCAAATTTATCTGCATACCCGTAGACAACATACTTACACATTTATCTACATACCCGTAGAAAACACCTGCACAATTATCTACATACCCGTAGAAAACACATTTATTTACGTGAAAACGTATTTGCAAATTTATCTATATACCCGTAGACAACATACTTACACATTTATCTACATACCCGTAGAAAACACCTGCACAATTATCTACATACCCGTAGAAAACACATTTATTTACGTGAAAACGTATTTGCAAATTTATCTACATACCCGTAGACAACATACACATTTATCTACATACCCGTAGAAAACACCTGCACAATTATCTACATACCCGTAGAAAACACATTTATTTACGTGAAAACGTATTTGCAAATTTATCTGCATACCCGCAGACAACATACTTACACATTTATCTACATGCCTGTAGAAAACACTTTCACATTTATCTACATACCCGTACAAAACACATTATTTTATTTACGTCAAAACGTATTTGCAAATTTATCTGCATACCCGTAGACAACATACTTACACATTTATCTACATGCCTCTAGAAAACACTTGCACAATTATCTACATACCCGTAGAAAACACATTTATTTACGTGAAAACGTATTTGAAAATTTATCTGCATACCCGTAGACAACATACTTACACATTTATCTACATACCCGTAGAAAACACCTGCACAATTATCTACATACCCGTAGAAAACACATTTATTTACGTGAAAACGTATTTGCAAATTTATCTGCATACCCACAGACAACATACTTACACATTTATCTACATGCCTGTAGAAAACACTTTCACATTTATCTACATACCCGTACAAAACACATTATTTTATTTACGTCAAAACGTATTTGCAAATTTATCTGCATACCCGTAGACAACATACTTACACATTTATCTACATACCCGTAGAAAACACCTGCACAATTATCTACATACCCGTAGAAAACACATTTATTTACGTGAAAACGTATTTGCAAATTTATCTATATACCCGTAGACAACATACTTACACATTTATCTACATACCCGTAGAAAACACCTGCACAATTATCTACATACCCGTAGAAAACACATTTATTTACGTGAAAACGTATTTGCAAATTTATCTACATACCCGTAGACAACATACACATTTATCTACATACCCGTAGAAAACACCTGCACAATTATCTACATACCCGTAGAAAACACATTTATTTACGTGAAAACGTATTTGCAAATTTATCTGCATACCCGCAGACAACATACTTACACATTTATCTACATGCCTGTAGAAAACACTTTCACATTTATCTACATACCCGAACAAAACACATTATTTTATTTACGTCAAAACGTATGTGCAAATTTATCTGCATACCCGTAGAAAACGTACTTACACATTTATTTACGTGTCCGTAGAACGAACTTACACATTTCTCTGCATAACCGGAGTAAACGTACTTACACATTTATCTACATATTCTTAGAAAACATACTTACACATTTATTTACATGCTCATAGAACGTACTTACACATTTATCTACGTACCCGTAGAAAACATACTTACACATTTATCTACATAACCGCAGAAAACATACTTACACATTTATCTACACATTCTTAGAAGACATACACATTTTATTTACACACCTCTAGAAAATACACATTTATCTACGTACAACGTACGTAGAAAACATACTGACACGTTTATCTGCGTACCCATGGAAAACATACTTACACATTTATCTATATAACCGCAGAAAACGTACTTACACATTTATCTATATAACCGCAGAAAACGTACTTACACATTTATCTATCTTAAATTAATTAAGGAATTAAGAAAGTATCAAATAAATGAAGAAAGAGAGACAGAACAAATTAACGAAATATTCAGTGAATTTATGACCCTATGAATGGATGTGATATGATTATATTAGTAGCTACTAATTTACACATTTATCTATATAACCGCAGAAAACGTACTTACACATTTATCTACACATTCTTAGAAAACATACTTACACATTTTATTTACACACCTGTACAAAATACACATTTATCTGCATACCCGTAGAAAGGGAACTTGCTTTCTCATTTATCTACATAGCAGTGGAAAACATTACTTAATACATTTACCATAACAGTCGTTTACTTGCACACCTACGTTTCACGTCTGTGGCTCAATCACTGCCGCGCTGGTTTTACATCCAGGCGATCCGGGTTCGATCCCCGACTAGATTGTTGTGGACGAAGCAGACATTGCAGAGAGCTTTTCTTGGGGTACTCCCGTTTAACCCTTATCCTTCCATCAACATTATCCATTATTTACAATAGTTAAAAGTGGGTTGAGTAGGATATTAATATAGTAAATTTATTGTATACCAAATTTTTGTGAATGAAAACGTAATATACCAAATAAACGTATTCCAAATATATGTCTCACAATTTTTGAGTATACCATATGTCCGTATGTCAATTTTCGTTCGCCAAGTGGCTTGGAATAATCTTAATGCTATCATCTGATATCTTCTGTCCCGAATTTATCTTATGTGCATCATTCCTCCCAGTGTAGGCAGTTTCTTCTTAGCTATTAACCCAGCCAATTTATGTTTCTCTTTGTGACAAGTTTCAACATTATACTTTCTTCACCCAGTCTTTCTAGCACAGCTCCATTTCTTATTCTGTCTGTCCATTCTTGCAAAAAATATACTCCTTCAAATTGCAAACAGAATGAACATTTTCGAAGGAACTTTATATTTCAAGAGAGCTGCAGCCACTTCTATATCCGTAGTGTTTTAAGTTCTTTGTCCGTCTACCTTATCTCGCTCCAGTTTCTACATATTCCATGCACATTATCTCACTTCCTTACGCTTTAGATTTGACAAAGGTGTTTCGTTCTCTACTTCTGAATTCTTTTCTTCTTTTACCTAATTTTTCTTTTCCATGCATTCTTGATGTTTGTCGTAAACAACACGTCATCTAATATTCTCTCTTTTTATGTTCGCTTATTTTTATATCTTTTCTTTTTACTTGATTTTCCTTTCGTTGTTGTGCTTAAAACTTTGTAACTTCTTTCCTTTGTACGTATCTCATTCACTTGGGTAACTTTAATACTTTTGTAGTCTTTGATGTATCCATTTATCTTTCACTTTAAGTAACCCATCATGTGAAGTCCAAGGTATACTTTACGCTATACCTGAAATAAACTAATTTACTTAGAAATTGCTATAAAAAGAATGAAAAACGAGTTTGTTTTTCTAAGTATTATACGGCTACAAGAGAGCGAACCTGGATGAGACATTGTCTTATATAACGTCGAGATGAAAAATCCTACACGGCAGATCGACTATGATTAACTCCTTAGAAAGTTCTACCAGTCTACAGTGTATTCTGAATCGGAAATATTCCCTTTGGTACAACCGTTGGTCAAGTCAGCTTTTCACTGTAAGATACGGGAGTTCGATTATAAAGAAATTACCCCCAAACTAAATTCGTCATGTTTTGCTATTAGATCTAGTCTATGCAAAAGATAGTAAATATCAATACCTTAAAAACAATATACTTTGCATACTTCCACTTGGTAATGAGTTTTGGAATAACATTGTGGGGAAATTCCACGGATAGTAACAGTACATTCCTACTACAAAAGAGAGTAATTAGAATAATAGTAGGTGCGAAATCTAGGGAATCGTGTAGGACTATTTCCAAAAAACTACAAATAATGCCCGTGGCTTGTCAGTATATTTTTTCATTAATAATCTTCCTGGTATGTAATCGTGAAAACTTTGTAACTAATTCAACAGTTCATAGCATAAATACATGTAAAAAAATGACTTTCATACTCCATCGGCAAGTCTATCGTGCTATCAAAAAGGAGTGACAGTAGAAATTGTTAATAGCCTCCCTATCGATATAAAAATGAAACTGAAAACATAAGATTATTTAGGACCAAATTAAAGAAGTACCTAATTTCTCACGCCTTCTATTCTGTAGGTGAATTCATGACATTCAATAACGCTTCATGAAATTGATACTAAAACTATGTATTGTACTAGTAGACTATATTGTAAACCTCTTCTGTATATATTTCATCTAGACTGTGACTATAAATTAGACTTTATAATAATAATAAATTTTTTGACTTGTTCCATATTCTAGCTGTGAAGCAATGTATGAATACCATGGAATGCTAATAAATACAATACAATAGGCAGATTATATGAGATTTTTGGTGCAGAAGGTGCTTCTGGGACAGGTTATCTCTGAGTACTTCGACTACCTCTGCCATTTTCCTTATATATTTGCTTCAGAATGAGCATATTTCATCGTCTCTGTTATCATTTATCCTTAACAAGCAATGTAGCATAAATAAATTTGTTGTAAATTCGTGTATCATTTTTGGAAAGCCTGTTGTACCTCCATAATGAAATAAATGACTTAGATGCGGTGTTGGATGATATAACCTTAGATAGTGTCATTTTAGCAATGTTCACCAAAAGGTACACGAGTTCAATTCCAGGTTTTGTTGCGAAATGAGCTATGGGCAGGATTTCTGAAAATCGTAGTCTCCTATCATGCCCATTTCATTATTGAATTCTGATTAAAAAATTGGATGACTATCATCTTATCGTATTTGAGTAGCATCGGCGTGGTGTAGAACTAGCGAGAGGCACCTCTATTCTGTGACAGCATTCCGGCGTGTGTGAAGGCGTAAAATTAATGTAAAATTGATTGAGAATGAGGTCGATAAAAGATGTTGGTTATCGAATACTAATAATCGACTTTCGTAATCGTTACATCGCTAATCTCGAGTGAACGGAATAGTTCAACCGCAGGATAGCAATCTCTACCTTCTTCTTATCTTGCCATTGTTTGTGTGGATTCATATTATTATGGAGACTTACTTCTCAACTCCAAAGGATTAAATGCTTATTAATTCTTTCAATGAACACTTCGCTGAGGTTATGTGTTTAATTATATAGCTGGGGCGCACAATGCATCAATCTGTAGGTTTAAGTTTTTCAGATCTAGGGAAGAAATTCAGAGTTTGTGTTTACTTCTGGTAAGAATAAAATAATAGAAGAGTATGAAGACTAGCATAATTTAATATTGATAGCGGCCACGGTAAGAGTTAAGTAGTTCTGTTTATAATGTAGTTCTGTTTATAAGTATGCATAGGGGTGTAATTATTTGTCTTATTTGAACTGTTGTATCAGTGAAGCGAGGTGAGTCAGTGAAGTTATGGTTTTACAGTGCAGCGAACAGTTCCGATCAGTGATAATTTATAGCGTCAATGAAATGTGTTCTATAGTGTCAGTGAAATGTGTCCTAAAGTGTCAGTGAAATGCGTCATATTGCCACTACAGTGAGTGAGATGAGAGTAAAGTGAAAGACTATACATATATAGGTTGTATTGTAAAATTAGGTTATTTTATGTTTTATTATTAATTGTAATTTTTGTGTTAAATTGTATTGTGTATTCTTATTATGTTTTTGGTAAGGCACGAGTCAGCAGAGTGGTGTGAGTGAGGTCGTCTAAGCTTGGCGATAACAATACGTATATTTTCCTATAGAAATATTATAAGTAAAGAAAAGTTAACGGTATTACAATTTTTCTACCCTCCTCTGTGAAAGAAGGACGTAATTAAAAAAAAACTTGGAATGCTCCATTTTCGTACAACATTTAAACCTAACCATGCAACTCATTGTAATCACAAGAGAATTTATTTTATTTTATTGGGTTATTTTACGACGCTGTATCAACATCTAGGTTATTTAGCGTCTGAATGAAATGACGGTGATAATGCCGGTGAAATGAGTCCGGGGTCCAGCACCGAAAATTACCCAGCATTTGCTCGTATTGGGTTGAGGGAAAACCCCGGAAAAAACCTCAACCAGGTAACTTGCCCCGATCGGGATTCGAACCCGGGCCACCTGCCTTCGCAGCCAGACGCGCTGATCGGTATTGTTATTGTATTGTGTATATAATTATACTGTGTATTGTATTGTAATTTTATTGTGTATTGTTTATATTGTGTATACCACTGCCACCGGGTGCTTGCCCACTTGCAGTGTAAATAAATACACATTCTTTATTCTTCTCTAGGTATCTTTCGCTTAAACCTTAAAAACCTTGAATTTAGTCATTACGTGCAGATGCTTTCCATAAACGTACGACATGAAAAATAGTCTTCGCGACCTTTACGAAAGCAGTGCTACCAAATATCACGGAAAGTATAATATTAAACAAAGGATGAAGTGTCGAATAAATTGTCGCTGCTTCCGACTGTACTGGCTGTCGAGACTCTGAAATTATCTCGGTTATTCAAAGAAGTGATTCCTCATCAATGTGTGCTTTTCTATGGCGTCATAATTATTGCATGACATTTCCTTCAAATTTTGATGTTAGTGGTATTGTAACTGTTTCACATTAAACCCATTAAGTCTCTTCTTTAATTCTCCAGCCTTATGCCGATATCGGCTTTTGTTAGAGACTTCATAATCGAAAACTGTCAGCAGTAATCTGTATTTGCGTTAGAACACAGAAACTCCATCAGCCGTTCTTTGATTTCGTTGAGTTGTTGACAGCGAACTAAAATAGCTCTCCTCCCGGAAGAGCGAAAACAGTAATAATCGAAACAACAAACGTTCACTTCTCCTTCTGGAACAATATATTGCCTGTGTAAATGTAAGAATGTTTGAGTAAGTTTAGTGGAGATATAATGCTAATATTTGGCTAGGATAATTTCTATCAAGAGTTGCTGCTAAAATATGCCCACGTCCAGCTACTCGTGTATTCTCAAATATGTGTTTTGTCTTACTTGAATTATAAAGAGAATGGATTGATTTGCTGGCAAAATCTGTTCCTACATTTTCACAGAAATATGTTTTCAGCTTTCGGTACTGCAAAAGTGGTTTTTGAGATACAGTTCATTCGGAAGTGATTTGAATGTCAAAAGTGGCAACTTACTCAGTGGTGCAACATTGTTCTCACTCCAAGAATATACAGCGGAAGTACCTGATCATGAATCTGTTGTGGGAGATTTCATAGAGGAGAAGCAACGACTGACGTGTAAAATGTTGGATAAAAACCGCTACTGTATTTTCATATGCATTATTGTGCTTATAATTGATATAGTTAAATGTTGCGTTACATTCTGTAATGTTAAAACATTACATTGTTGCGCTCAGTTTTCCTTTACTGCAGCAAAATACATTATGTCCTTCTTCCTAATGCAAATCCCGTTATGTCCAAACTATTCTTTACAATAACATTGTAATTTTAAGTCAAATTTATTGCTTTCTCGTTGTAAATTAAGGATTATTTTTTGTAATTTTTTTATCTGTAATATCTTAAGGGAACAAGGTAATGATTAGGGATCAAAAATCCGATATCGTATTTTGTGTTAAAAAATAGTACAAAACTTGCTCTCTAAAACAATATAAATATTGTGGAGGGTATTTGTGCAGATAAGCCCTTCAAATGACTTCTTTAAACTTGGCGGTGCATGTAAGCTATACATTCTTCTTTCTTTAAATGCAGTTTTCCGTAAGTTGACTTTTTTCAAACTTAAGTGCATTTTTCTATGGAACTACTGAATCAATTCACAAGAAATTTTACAGTGTTTTCTGCAGTAGACGTACGGGGTTTAAAGTTTCACACACACAACACGAGAAAAATATATATGCATTCAAGAAAATTGCAAAACAAATGTTAAACAAAGTTCAATATTTTTTCTGTTTCACTACGGGTGAAATATTTCACTCAATTTTGCTTTAGAATTTACAATATGCAGTACTAGATAACTTAAAAAAATACAAGGCATATGAGTGAAGATTGTAGTCACATGCACCTGAAGAATGAGGTACATTTAGCAAAGTAGGTAAACAGGTTGTCAGTTAGGGCCTTTCTTTTGCACTTGGTTACGAAACTAATTAGTTGTCTTTTATACCACTGGATTCAGAATGATTGACTGTATAAGTATGGAAATTTGTATTCCATTCTGAGCACTAAAAGCCTAGGAATAATGAACATTTATTACCTCAAAAGTAATCTCCAAAACTGTTTATACATTTATCCCGCTGTGAGGCAAAATTATTATGAATCCCATTCTTGAAAAAGTTAGTGTGTGATGTTAGAAGGATAAATTTGTGTTCTCTCTCTCTCTCTCTCTCTCTCTCTCTCTCTACCTCTTTCGTTCTGAACATTACTGAGAGAGAGCACCACTGTTAGCGATAAGATGTATTTGCGTAAATATTGCGAGTAGATTATGTGGCTTAGATGAGAGGTTCGGGACAAACAGTTTTGCTGTAGCGCATGCGCGGAACTCTCATGCAGAGGAAGCGTGATCCTTACTTGAATTTATTTTCGTGTGTACATTGCAGATAAAATGAAGAAGATCCCTTCTTGCTCCGGTACACACCTTGCATATACGAAGGTTAGGTTTGGTTAGTTTAGGTTTTTATTAACGAAGTCCGCGCATGCGCAGACAGGCAAGAATTGTACCTTTTTGTCATTTCCTTCTCGAAACGTTTCACTATGTCTTGTAAAGTGTCCATTTTATCTCGAACTAAAATATATGTCGCATTTTCTTTCGTTTCATCACGGCCGAATCGGTTTCTCTCTTTGGTATCAATGTTTTCAGTCGGTCATGGCCTTTTTGACAGTTTTTGTTTCGTAATATTGATAAACAATAATATAATGAAAGCGGTGAATAATTCCATGGCCCCTAAAATTTCTTTTTCGTAAAAGGTTAGGTGTTATTCTCTAGGCCACAAATAAAACGGCAACGCGCGGTCATAATTACGTACTTAACGCTTTGGCGAACATAAACCGCAAATTTACTTTCCGACATGTGAATGATATTCCGTGAAACACACCTTTTTTTCCTCTTCATTTCGTTGTCATAACCTGTTTTAAGATCTTACTACATATTCATTTTCTTTTAACGCATTCAAAACACCGCCGTTGTACTACATAAACCTTGTACTACTAATGCAGTGATTTATTTAAGAATATAGTCGCGAATTTCACTACCACCATTTCGATTGTCTTTTGTTTGACACGGCTCGGTACGGCCCGGTGACTAGTGGCCAGCGAGTAAAGTCGACTACCGACATTGCTCTACCGTGCGCATTATCCAGTTGTTCCAACGATGACTAGTCAGCGTATTCCGAATCTCACCGGTCCGACGGCATCAATGACGTCACGTTGCAGCGAAATAAGGAACAAAACTGCTGGAAGGATTGATGGCTGTCATGGCGACTGTACAAGTTGTTGTCTGTGCTAGGCTAGCAAAATTTTGCGAAATTTTCTTACTGCCATTTCGTTCAAAGAAAAGAGAGCATAAACAATTTGTTTATTATACCAGTAGTAATAACTGGTCCGTTGACATGTTCGTTCATAAACCATTAACATATTGTTTTTACGTTGTGCTCATTACAAACAATACAGCAGAACACACCGCCATGACACAACAGTGCACTATGTCATTCGTCTGCTAATTCCCGCCCTATACAAGAACCAATCAGATTCACTGATGGCGGCTGATGTAGACTGCCACCACCTCTGCAAGTTGATGGCACCGGTGCGACACCGGTGGAGCATCAATGACGTCATCGGTGTAATTCGGAACACCGTGATGCCATCGGATTGCTCACCGGTGAGATTCGGAATACGCTGAGTGTGTAAGCAGAGGTTATAACTGTGCTTTCGCGAGTTGCCACCATATGTCAGTTCAACAATCAAATTCCAGTGGTACCAACTTTCCCGCCGTGAGATATATGCATGGTGTCCCGTTTCCATTTCACTGCCCCCTTTTCCGTTCTCAGTCATTAGTAATCGGAATGCTAACTTCGTCGAAGGAACAGGTGTTAAATTCCCTAAAAGTTCCTTCACAGTTTTGGCGAACTAAACGGCGGTGTGGCAGGTTTTATGCGAGTACTTCGGCTTCTGCCATTCCCATTCCGCAGATGAATTCGAAATCTCTGGATCTGTCCTATTTCTATGGACAAAGTGACTGTGTAGTTACGTTTGTAAAGTCTTATTTTATCATTATTTCTTAATGTGGTAGTTCGTATTGGTCCATCTTGTTGAAATAGAACTTTACATAATTGCACGAGTACGCTTGTTCCATTTGAGCGCGTTAGTTTCTTAGTGTTGCAGTTGGCAGCTCTTGAATGGCTCAGTAACTGCCAGTATATTGCACGCGATTGCACTGCGCTCTGGAGTGCATTTCCTCGTCCTGGAATCTTTACGACCTCGTTATTAAAAGCAAGTGCACTTGAAGGAGGTTTTTATGTTCTTGTTCAACTGATTGCGAATGCAAACACCGTTATAAATCGCATTTTAAATGAAGGTAAATTTTAACTCCGAAAGAAATATTTTCCGAGGGAAAAACACAATCTACGAATATAAAGGAGTAAGCATGCAAACGTAATTACAGAAGAAATATACGTGACATGTTTTAAAACATTTTATTATGTGCTTATAGTGTCTCTTTATATACCTTTTTTAACATTTTGAATTATTGTAATCTTTTTGCAGTCAGGTAAGTACCCAACTATTAGTTACGCGTAAAAACGACACAAGAAAACGTCCTGCTGCATAACATTATTGACTGAGAGAAATATAATGTAAACAAATTTGTTTCGCTTCTCAGATCTATAGAATTTTTTTTTTCTTTTTATTGGGTTATTTTACGAAGCTGTATCAACATCTCAGGTTATTTAGCGTCTGGATGAGATGAAGGTGATAATGCCGGTGAAATGAGTCCGGAGTCCAGCACCGAAAGTTACCCAGTATTTGCTCGTATTGGGTTAAGGGAAAACTCCGGAAAAAACCTCAACCAGGTAATTTGCCCCAACCGGGATTCGAACCCGGGCCACCTGGTTTCGAGGCCAGACGCTCTGACCGTTACTCTATAGAAAATGCATTGTTTGTATATAGGGTGAACCATAAGTGGTGATTAATTTGAGGCCGTTATTCTTTCAGATATTTGAAACAAATTTTGAATACAATTTTGCTCGTTTTCGAGATAAAATTGTTTTATATTAAACATTTCATAACATATTAAAGATTTTATTATTTTGTCCCACAGAATAACATCTGTAATATTGACAATTAATATTTGAGGAGAAAAATTTCGCTCCTGCGCCGGGGATCGAACCTAGGTCCTCGGTTCTACGTACCAAGCGCTCTGACCACTGAGCTACGCCGAATTCAATCCGCAGCACCGGACCGAACCCTCCTCCTTCAATGTTTCCCTTTGTGGCCTGACTCCAAGTTAGGCATATATGTTGACGTTTTTATATCCAAGTCAACTGCCATTATACAAGGGGCGCACTCAGCTGAGTGACAGTTTGGCCGGGATTCCGGAGGCCACAAAGGGAAACGTTGAAGGAGGAGGGTTCGGGCCGGTGTTGCAGATTGAATTCGGCGTAGCTCAGTGGTCAGAGCGCTTGGTACGTAGAACCAAGGACCCGGGTTCGATCCCGGCGCCGCGCAGTGGTCTAGAATGCAAATTTAGCGGGACATATTAATAATTTTTCAGCTACCTAACAGATTTTTATGAAATTTTACAAAGTAGTTACAGGTAGCATGTATGTTTTGTATACAAACTCTCATTACGTTGATCTAAGTGTAACTACCCCTTATAGGGGGGCGCAATTAGACAAAATTATTAACTTTTGTCATATCTAACAGATTTTTATGAAATTTTATACAGTAGTTACACTTTGTACATTTGTTTTGTGTACAAACTCTGTTTACGTTGGTATGAGCAGAAGTGTCCCTTACAGGGGGATGCATGTAGACAAAATCTTATGGGGGGGGGGGAATGTAACATTTTAGGTACTATTGCACCTTTTGGACACTCGGGAAGCTTATTTGGTACATAATTAACAAGCTGTCATCTTGAATTCCATGAATTATACTGCGGAAGCAGATTCGGTTCACAGATATTGAAATAACTGCAACTGAGAAAAATTGCACTACTGCACCTCGAAAGAATAGTGCTCATAAATTATTACTTCCGCAAATCTGCGCACCTTAAGACTAGATTTAAAATAGAGGTAAATAGTGGAGGAAGTGAAAAAAAATCATTTTTGAACGAACCAAAGGGGTTTTTTTTTCTCTACCTTAGCAAAGTCTGCACTCAGTGGTTATATTTATATTTTGTCCCGTGTCCATTTATGCTAATTTGACATACTATAATAACATTAAATGTAACACAAACAAACAGTGTTACATACCTAAAGAACTACTTGACACGTTGGTACCAAATATGAATGGAATCGACCACTTACAACAGAGTTACAGCACAAGGAAAACGGCAGACTCGCGGCGCTTGCTGAGTAAGAATGCTGGGTGGCGAAATGTGGCATGTTACCGGCTTCTTATCTCGCTATGCAGCCACCTCCGCTGATTAAGATTATCAATACAGTGTTACTCAATTATATAGGAAAAATAATTTAAGGGTTTAATTTCAGTTTTTTACATGTCATTTTTCTGCATTTGTCCTCCTATATATGGATTTTAGACCACTGTGCGCCGGAGAGAATTTTTCTCCTCAAATATTAATTAAATATCATAACATGTTTTAGGAAAACCACTGATTTAAACCCCAATATGCCAGTCAGTTTAAGAGAGCAGTGTATTGTGATAATAAATAAGTGAAAGACTTTTAGTTTTGTCCTTTAAATGTGCAGAAATTTGATCCGCACAAATGTAACGTTGAAAAATTCCTTTGCACAAATTCCTTGTTGAAAACGTTTGAAAGTCTGACCACGTTGGGTAAACGTGGAGGCAGTAACATTGCTTCGCTGCCGTCTGTAGGTGAACTTAAAAGTCCAGTTTACACGATGCAATTTATGTTGCCCCATGTTTTAATTATGCATGCACTTGAAATTTCCGGCGTCCAAGTTGTCCAGTGACCACATGTGAATTAGTGACTACAGTAGCGACAACATTAACTTCCACATTTCCATTGCTGTATCACAGCGATTTCATGCCCTTGGATTAAAATTTGATGTATCATGGAGAGTCAAAGTTATCCTAAACCGAATTGTAAATTGTAAATTGAGAGCATGTGAAATATTGGAAGGATAATTATGTTATTAAATACGACTCTCCTGTCTCATTTTTTTTTTCGTTTTCACTATAGACGACCATTTCCACTATGTTTTCATTAATAATATACATATATCTTACAGTCTGCTCCCCTGAAAGTTCGAATGTCTACTATACTAGTATGTCTTCGTTTACCTATCAGGATAACACAGAGGGTTTGGAATTGAACGGGTTACATCAGCTTCTTGTCTATGCCGCTGACGTGAATATGTTAGGAGAAAATCCACAAACGATTAGGGAAAACGCGGAAATTCTACTTGAAGCAAGTAAAGCGATAGGGTTGGAAGTAAATCCCGAAAAGACTAAGTATATGATTATGTCTCGTGACGAGAATATTGTACGAATATGGAAATTTATCTTTTGAAGAGGTGGAGAAGTTCAAATTTCTTGGAGCAATAGTAACAAATATAAATGGCACTCTGGAGGAAATTAAACGCAGAATAAATATGGAAAATTCGTGTTATTATTCGGTTGAGAAACTTTTGTCATCTAGTCTTCTGTCAAAAAAGCTGAAAGTTAGAATTTATAAAACAGTTATATTACCGGTTGTTCTGTATGGCTGTGAAACTTGGACTCTCGCTTTGAGAGAGGAACATAGGTTAAGGGTGTTTGAGAATAAGGTTCTTAGGAAAATATTTGGGGGTAAGAGGGATGAAGTTACAGGAGAATGGAGAAAGTTACACAACGCAGAACTGCACGCATTGTATTCTTCGCCTGACATATTTGGGAACATTAAATCGAGACGCTTGAGATGGGCAGGGCATGTAGTACGTATGGGCGAATCCAGAAATGGATATAGAGTGTTAGTTGGGAGGCCAGAGGGAAAAATACCCTTGGGAAGGCCGAGACGTACATGGGAAGATAATATTAAAATGGATTTGAGGGAGGTGGGATATGATGATAGAGACTGGATTAATCTTGCTCAGGATAGGGACCAATGGCGGGCTTATATGAGGGCGGCAATGAACCTCCGGGTTCCTTAAAATCCATAAGTAAGTATATCTTACAGAACATTAGTAAGTTATAGTTTCTTCAGTCTGGGAAAATGGGTTAGCTACATTTCTTTATCCCTACAACGTCTTCAATGTAGGACGCGTAATATAATTTTACAGCCAGTATTTTATTTCTAGCCTATTTTTCTTTTTTATAATTACACTTTTAGTTTACACACGTTAAATGTTGTTTTATGATAAACGTTTTTGAATGCCCCTTGGTGAGTTAAGTGATTTTGAGTAACAGATGTATGGTACTTTAAAATTATTTATGTATTATTATTAAGTATACAGTATGAACCAGTAGTCGGTAAAGATGACGTCATATAAAATACAACCCGCAAAAAACAACAAAGGAAAAGGTAAAAGGAGGAAGGTAAAAGAGGCGAAGGCAGGAAACACTACTTTTGCTCTTGAACATTGCTTAACTGGAAATGAACAAGTGATGGCTAAGGGGAGGGAGGGAAGATTGACTCGCGAGTCAAGAAATGCCGACCATTCATCCTACACTACTGTAGGAGGCCGTTGCCCCTATGGGATTTCATGCTTTTCGTATTCACAGTAATAACTTTGATTATAAGTTTTCTTGGAATAAATTTCCTTCATTAGATGAATCTAGTTATATTTGTATAATACTACTTACTTACTTACTTACTGGCTTTTAAGGAACCCGGAGGTTCATTGCCGCCCTCACATAAGCCCGCCATTGGTCCCTATCCTGAGCAAGATTAATCTATTCTCTACCATCATATCCTACCTCCCTCTAATCGATTTTAATATTATCCTCCCATCTACGTCTCGGCCTCCCTAAAGGTCTTTTTCCCTCCGGTCTCCCAACTAACACTCTATATGCATTTCTGGATTCGCCCATACGTGCGACATGCCCTGCCCATCTCAAACGTCTGGACTTAATGTTCCTAATTATGTCAGGTGAAGAATACAATGCCTGCAGTTCTGTGTTGTGTAACTTTCTCCATTCTCCTGTAACTTCATCCCTCTTAGCCACAAATATTTTCATAAGCACCTTATTCTAAAACACCCTTAACCTATGTTCCTCTCTCAAAGTGAGAGTAATTTTTATACAATGTGAAATAAAAATATATTTCAGCTGATCAAGATAAGTCACTTATTCTGTTCTCGTGTTTGCATATAGTTTGTTCGAAAAATGTCATTCATTGATTTATGAAATCTATTTCGTGATGTTAGCAGAGATTATTTTAGAAGTTACTTCAGTAAATGGCATTTGATTGCGAACTGTGTTTTAGATTTTGGTATACCATTATATACAGGTGGTCTGCAACCTTTAAGGTCAGAATTATACAGATATAGAGGACTCTAAACTGAGAATTTTGACTTCAGGAGGCAGTGATCGGAAATGCATATTTCGGACACCACGAGATATTGAAAGTGTATGTGAAGATCGTTTCTGTAAGATGCTTTAATATTCATGACAAACAACTGCCTGGCGCTTCCATGGTGATATTTGTTATTGCTTACAAAATTCCATGCGTTGTTGTAATGCATGTATTGAGACAGGTGGTCGCCACTTTCAATAACTGCTTTGAGCTCTAAATTATTGCTGTGAGTTGTACGAGGGGGATCCAGGAAATAACGACCGTTCGCGCATACCCGCCGCGCAGCTGACTCCTCTTCCTTGTTTGAAGGTCAAGTGGCTTCCTTAACATGTGTTCTCATAATGTTGTGAGTACTGGTTGCAACAAGTCGCCATTGTGCATTTTGTGTTACTTCAAAATGAACGACGTGATTGATAATCCCGCCGACTGTGAGGTGAGGAGTGTGATTCGATTTTTGAATGCCCGACATTTGAAACCTGCAGAAATTTACCGGCAATTGAAAGAAGTGTATGGTGATACTGTAATGAATGAAAGAAATGTGAGAAAATGGTGCGAAATGTTCAACAATGGGCGAACAAATGTCCACGATGAAACTCGACCCGGACGCCCATCACTCATCACAGAAGACCTGAAGACTAAAGTCAACGACAGAATCTTGCAAGACAGGCGCACATCACTCGATGAATTGCATATTGCCTTTCCTGACATTTCTCGTTCTTTGCTTGGTGAAATTGTGTCGCAACATCTTGGCTACCACAAAATCTGTGCACGATGGGTTCCACGGCAACTGAGTGACCAACAGAAAACTCAGAGAATGGCCTCAGCATTGACATTCTTGATGCGATATCACACAGATGGAGACGCCTTTCTTGATCAAATTGTGACTGGTGATGAGACCTGGGTGTTTCAAAACACCCCAGAGACCAAGCGCCAATCACGTCAGTGGCATCATCCCTCATCACCCAAGAAACCGAGAAAATTCAACCAGACTCTCTCAACACAAAAAGTCATGGCTACTGTCTTTTGGGATCGCAAAGGTGTTCTTTTGCTGGATTTCATGCCAAAAGGCACTACGATCAATGCAAATCGTTATTGAGAGACTTTACGAAAACTACGGCGAGCCATCCAAAACAAGAGGCGAGGAATGCTTTCGAGAGGAGTTGTGCTTCTTCACGTCAACGCCCGCCCACACACTGCTGCTTCAACTCGAGAATTGCTGGATCAATTCGGTTGGGAAATCTTTGATCATCCGCCCTATAGTCCAGACCTTGCTCCTAGCGATTTTCACCTTTCCACTAAGCTGAAAGACTTTCTGGGTGGTACGCGTTTTGGAAGTGATGAAGAGTTGAAGAAGACAGTGAATATCTGGCTTAATGAACTGGCGGCAGAGGAGTATAACACGGGAATTCTAAAGCTAGTGAACAGATACGACAAATGTTTAAATGTAAGTGGTGATTATGTAGAGAAGTAAAGGAAGCTTCAGTTATGTAACAGACTTTGTTTTTTCAAATAAATATATATTTTTAAAATTATTACAACAAAACGGTCGTTATTTCCTGGATCCCCCTCGTATATTGTTTTGGAAATAAAACATTAAATATGTTGTTATTTGCAGAGAATGTAGTTGTAACACTGTCCACTTCAGATCCATGATCACCTGGGCAACAGACTCTTACCTGCCTGCCTCATTGTACAATAGATACCAGGGATAGTTAAGAGAGCGGAGCAAAATGTTATGCATTGTTCTGGATGTATTAAGGCTGGTGATCACCAATTTGAACAGTTGCTATGAGATATAAGTCGTTTATGTGTGTAAAAAAATTAAAGCTGCTTGCAAAAATGTTATTCAAACTTAGTACTTGTTCAAGACCTTACAGTTCCTGAAATATGCATTTCCGACCACTGGTTCCTTATGTCAAAATGATCAGTTTAGAGTCCTCTAACATCTGTATAATTTTGACCCTAAAGGTTAGACACACTCTGTATAGTCTGCTTGTTGTGTATGGTACTTCAACCTGTTTCCTTGCGAACACCCTGTAGACAATAAAATGTTCATTTGCATAACAATTTTCATTCATTTTAATTACAGTTTTATTTTTCAACTTACATTAACTAATTCTGTCGTTCGTCCTTTATTTCACTGTTACTTTACAGCATGGATTTAGTCATCTTTTCAATTTCCCAGAAGCACCTTCGTCTCTTCTTCTCTCGAAAATAATGTACTGTATATCTGCTTTGTGATGCCTTTAACTTGCTTCTAGATGAAAGAGGGGCCACGCCTTTACTCTGACAGCGGAAATGCTTCGTATCGCTGTGTTTTATCTTTCCTATACAAAGTTTTGCAAAAGTATCAAGGGACGAAACTACGGCGATAATTTCATGCGAAAACTTGGGAGAAAAATGTCTTTCAAATTTTTCTTAAAAATTACCAAACATACGTGAAATAAATCCGCGCTTGCTTTATCATAAGGTAGCTAAGCAAGTAAGTCGAGGTTCAGTTCCCATATTTGTAGCACAAGATCATTCTCAAGAAGTTTTTCTCTTGCTATTATTTTGTCTTTCAAAATTACCCTGATTGAATGAATGGAATGAGCGAATAACAAAATGGAATTTCACTAAACATATTTTGTCTTTCAAAATTACCCTGATTGAATGAATGGAATGAGTGAATAACAAAATGGAATTTCACTAAACATATTTTGTCTTTCAAAATTACCCTGTTTGAATGAATGGAATGAGTGAATAACAAAATGGAATTTCACTAAACATATTTTGTCTTTCAAAATTACCCTGATTGAATGAATGGAATGAGTGAATAACAAAATGGAATTTCACTAAACATATTTTGTCTTTCAAAATTACCCTGATTGAATGAATGGAATGAGTGAATAACAAAATGGAATTTCACTAAACATATTTTGTCTTCAAAATTACCCTGATTGAATGAATGGAATGAGTGAATAACAAAATGGAATTTCACAGAACATATTTTGTCTTTCAAAATTACCCTGATTGAATGAATGGAGTGAGTGAATAACAAAATGGAATTTCACTAAACATATTTTGTCTTTCAAAATTACCCTGATTGAATGAATGGAATGAGTGAATAACAAACTGGAATTTCACTGAACATAACGCAAGATCACCCGTGATTCACACACTTCGAAAGTCACAGGATCGGTTGCTCTAGCTATGAGCTGCGAGCTATAACCAATTACATCAACTGGGCTTTGTCGTCCTACAGATGAGACTTGTAGAATTGTTAATTTGGAAGAACTAAAAGTTAATTCACATTTAAGTCGTGTGACGTTGGCAGGACTTTATTTTCAATAGAAACTTAATGACGTGAATCTTCTTTGGCAACAAGATTAAGGTTGTGTACAGAAGATGAGATCCAAATAGCAGACCACAAACTTAATCTTGTTGCCAACAAATATAATATGGTTATATCTAAAAATAAAAGAAAAGTAATGACTTTCAGATGAGGTGAACCAATAAAAGCCAAAATAACAATACCCTGAATAATCATAGAATAAATCGCCAAACTTTAAATATCAAGATGCAGTTTCGCACACAGAAATTTACATAAAATTGATTCAGACATTCCGCGGTACTGTAATTGACACACTAAGAACACAAAATGGCCTAAGAACAGAACAGGTGATTGACCTATACACAGTTACTACAGTACCACTGACTTTATACCGAAGTGAAATCTGGACTCTTCCTGCAGAGCATTTACGAAGAATTGAGTTTTCAAGATTTTTTCTAGATCGTATAATTATAAGTTGAACGACAAGATAGATTTTGAAAATATGCCCCTAATTTTTTAGAAAAGGGCATAACTCAGAACATATCTGGGTGACATGAATGAAAATTTGTAGCATGTATGTACAGGGAGATCATTTTATTTTTACTTCAATTTTTATTGTACCTGAGTTTTTTAATGTACTTCACTCCCACCCCCTCTACTAATGAAGTTCAACCGTCCTCCACACAGATCCAAGACCGCATATACAGTCATAGTAGCCTTACGGTCATAGTAAACAGTACGTTCCAAAAATATGTTCGCGTTTTCCAGTGACGAAAGAGCTTTCAATATTGAATCATTTTCGCAAGTACTGTCGTCCATTTGCCTACGTCGTATCCCGGTTTTCCCCACCAGCTTTTATTCGCCAGCTAGTGGCTGGGCTGTCTTAGCTCTTTTCTGAGAACATTAATTTCTGTTAGGAATTGGACGTCTACGTAATATTACACAACTGTTTAAAATAACTTAATTAAAAGGGCCTCGTTAAGTAATTAACTGTCACGTGATATCCTACCTTTCTACGACCCTACGACATAACCACTTGGACGGACAGTAGGTAGTATGTCTGAGTGATTTTATCTATCTGATCGGGCAGAAGTGAAGATTGAATTTACAGTACGTAAAGTACTCTTCTATAGAGTAGGTACAGATTTATTTCAACATGAGTTACTAGTACGAAGAACGAAACTGGTAATTAGGATTAGGTACAATAGTCTATAGTGCGATAATATGCACATTAGAACTGAAGCCTGTATCGAAATGAACGGCCACACATTTAAAAAAAAATTTGTTTAAATATCCATATTATGATTATTTTTCAATTTAACTTAATTCTCTATATTTTACGCTAATGTGCTGTAGACAGTATAATATACACTGCATAATGAATACGTCCGAATGGATAGCTCAGTTCGTGAGTAAAAACACTCATTGTTAATACTGTACTGTATTTTAATTAAACATAAACCTAATGAAAATTATCAAACCCAAAGTGCAATACTTCCTAGTTTACGTAAATGGATGAACTACTTTCTTCCCTCCTATACCTAGTAAAGTGATTTGTTTGTATATTACGCTAGAATCATCGAACTCCAGTCGTGGAAGGGGGTAGCAAACGGCGTTGATCCAGAGGTATAGGCAAGTTAATATTAAAAATGTTAGTAAAAATAAAATGATGTCCCTGTACAAAGTAGCTAAAAAACTATAGAAGTTATAAATTTCTCCCGTCTCCTGTCTTAAGCACGAATGGTTCGTATTTCAGCAGTTATAAACCGCAATATCTATGAACTAAATCGCATGAAATGGGGTTTAGTCGATATTTGTGTTTGTATTTGAGTATTACAACCGTGTCGCAATTTTCGACAGTTAATTGCTGAATTATGGACGTTTTTTGACAACATATTCCTCTCGCTTCATTTGATAGTGAAATTTTCTTTTATCAAGTTTTGATTTTGGCTACTGTGTGCATGGTAGTAAATATCTATATTTGGATACCATATCCCTAATTATTGTTGTTATTTTGCTGTTATCGGTCTTGTATTTTTGATGCCTCTGCGTCTATATTTAACTTCAGAACTTATTTGTTACCGAAATTTGCACTTCGATTTTATCCATATGATAATTAGCAAACATTGCAATTTTGAAAACCGTATTTTAAACTAATATGGCCTGTTCATTTTATTTTGGTATGTGTCCTTGCACTTGACGATAGGCCTACTGTGTTTTGGTATTGCAGTGTTGCTTTACTTCCAGGGCGGTAATTAATTATTATTGAAGTGTCCACATGACATCACACTCTCTTAACGTGTCCAATTAATGCTCTCTTACTCTCGGTAGTTAGTATTGATGTTACTTGTTTGCCTGTCTAGATAATAATATTGCGAAATGATTGTCGTGCTCTGTGGTCTGACAGTTATCATGCTGACTGTTCGATCCGAAGTTCGCGAGTTCAGACCCGTCGAGAACGGTGAATGTCTTGATTACTAATAAATGTATCTCGGTTCTTAATATAAAACATCATTATGGAAAGAATGTACTCACAAGGTAAAGTCAAGATTTCTGAATTTTGCAAATATTTTTACATGATGTCTTTCTTTGCACACCAGTCATTATTCTTATAGCTTTCTTTTGTAAAACAAAAATTTGTTAAGCTTCAGACGAGTTACCCCAGAATATTAATCCATATTTCATTATAGAATGAAAATATACAAAGTATGACATTTTAAGTCTGTTTATATCACCAATAGAAGATGAGGATCTTAATGAATAACAGAGCTTAATTTAGGAGTATTTTATATTCCATGTGTGTTTTCCAGTTCAAGTGATTGTTCAGCTCTAAATCAACATTAAGTACTAGTTCATTTGCATGAAACCATTTATTCATTAGATTCAGCACTGTATTAAAAGTGTGTATAAAGTGATCGTATCGTTTGCTTGAAATAGTTACACTTGTATCATCTACAAATGAAATTACGTGGGATAAATTATTTATGGTTAAGACTAAATCATTAATATAAAGTAGAAACAACAATGAACCTAAAATTGACCCCTGGGTTACTCCATGTTTAATATTTATAAATTCTGAATAAGTAACTTTGTGAATATTTGGTACCGTAAATTTATTTCTATTCTTTGTTTTATATTCGATAGGTGAGAAGTAAAAGAACATAAAGTCTCGTCTTTAATACCACAAAACTTTGTTTTTTTTTCTTTTTTACTGATATAAAATATTGTGATCTACGCAATCATATGCTTTAGAAAAGTCACAAAAATCCCTCCTCCATATAATTTCGAATTTAAATAATTTAGTATTTCATCCACCAACCTAAAAACAGCATTCTCTGTCGAGTTTTGTTTTCTAAATACAAACTGCTCCAAAACTAATATATTGTTGGACATAATCTAATGTACTTAACTTTCTCAAACACTTTTAATGTTGTTAATAATGATATGGGTCTATAATCTATAGCATTAAGATATCGGTACTTCTTTTCTGGCAACATTTTTAAGGTATTACTTTTATTTCAGAGGTTATTAAGTAGATGAAGGCCTTTACAGCTTGAACGTCATAGAGAACCATTCCAGCATCTCTGTCAAAGGTACACGCAATAGAAATACAGCGGCGGCAGGTTTTGTTGTGGAAGAATTCACGGAGCGACCTGTGCATTCAAACTGAGTATTCAAATTAAAACTATGGCCACACACCGACAATGTTAGCCCGGCCTGTTTAGAAGACCCGGGATTAATCCCCCGTGAGTACGAACTAATTTGACTGGGACATTTGGAAACACCACTGCATCTCACACCCCCATCGGTGTTAAGTTAATTGCATTTTCTTTCTAAACAATTACTAAAACCTTTGAACAAGCCTTTAAAGGGAATCAGTGACTACAATTTGGAACGTGATATAGTTCAGTGTTTCACTCTGAGAGAGATTTATTTTGAGCTGTATTACATTAAATGTAGAGGCTTCTAAAATAAAAGTAGGCTTGAAAGTGCTAACAATAATATAGTCGATAAAAGATATCCTTCATTTAGGTGAATGGAAAAGAAAATAAATATTATTTTGTTTTTGTGCTGATAGGTCATAATTGGCTGTTCTAGATTCACTGTCAAGTCCTCGGTATTCTACATTTCAGCTCACACGAGGTCTATTTTCTGTTGCCCAAGAATAATTGAAGAGCTTATTTCTACAAAAAAAAAAAGTCATTCATTTTCATTTAGTGTTCTGCCCAAGGGCAGGTTTTTTACTGCAAATCCAGCTTTCTCCAATCTTTCCTATTTTCTGCCTTTCTCTTTGTTTCCTCATATGATCCATATATCTTAATCTCGTCTATGATCTGATATCTTCTTCTACCCCGAACTCTTCTCCCGTTCACCATTCCTTCCAGTTCATCCTTCAGTAGGCAGTTTCTTCTCAGCTAGTGACCCAACCAATTCCTTTTCCTCTTCTTGATTAGTTTCAGCATCATTCTTTCTTTACCCACTCTTTTCAACACAGCTTCATTTCTTACTCTCTCTGTCCACTTCACACGTTTTTTTCTTCTCCACATTTCAAATGCTTCTATTCGCTTCTCTTCACTTCGTCGTAATGTCCATATTTCTGCCCCATACAATGCCACACTCCATACAAAGCACTTCACCAGTTTCTTCCTTAGTTCTTTTTCCAGAGGTTCGCAGAAAATGTTCTTTTTTGTATTAAAACCTTCCTTGGCCATTGCTATTCTCCTTTTGACTTCCTGGCAGCAGTTCATGTTACTGAATATAGTACACCCCAAGTATTTGAAGCTGTCCACTTGCTCTACTGCCTCATTTAGAATTCACAAGCTTATCTTCTGTATTTTCCTTCCTGTGGTGTAACTCCATGAAATACAAAACCTCAGAATTCACTATCGTTTATTTTCTTATAACTAAATTCAGATATGATTATGAATATAATGTAGTTTCATTCATTACCAGGGTCCATACCTGTGGAGTAAAGGTTAGCGAGTCTGGCCGCGACACCAGGTGGCCCGGGTTCGAATCCCGGTCTGGGCAAGTTTCCTGGTTGAGGTTTTTCCTGGTCAACTTTCGGTGCTGGACCCCGGATTCATTTCACCGGCATTATCACCTTCATCTCATTCAGACGCTAAATAACCTAGATGACGATACAGTGTCGTAAAATAACCCAATAAAATAAAAAATACACATCGAAACACTGTTTGAAAAATCTCGTGTCGTTGGAAATGATAATTATGTCATGTAGCCTGGCGTTATGACATTTAGGAACTAAATTATTTATCTAAATATGTTTTGAGTGATATTTATTAACATTTAAATGGTTTAAATGCAACAATTTATAGCTATATTTTAAATGTTGATTAAAATTTATAGCACCTATAGGAGCAGAAAACATTTTAAAATAAATGTTAAAAACATGAAATACGTTACAGATCTTCAATCATCGCCATCACTGTTACTATCATTAGGAATATTGCCAGCTAGAGAATACACTTGTTAATAAAACGGCATAACAGGATGGTTCTTAGTTATGCCAAGTTTATTTCGAAGCATTTTTGTGTATTTCATATTCTCCTGCTTCACTGAGTGGCCTAACTGTTCTTGTCAGACCAAGAGAGACGAACGTTTTTTACTCTTCTTCAACAATATGCGAAAACATCCTGAAATTTCTGAATATGTGCGTTTCCAGAACACATTGTGGTTATCTCAATAGATTTCAAGTCTGAGATATTAAGATCCAGTTTAGATTTAATATATTCCTTAGCTGAGTAACGGGACTGTATATTATGGATGTTATACGACTTACTGCGTCTCTTTATTGCATCGCTTAACTTTGAAAAATACATAGTTGTCATGACCGATGCGCCAATCTTCGTATACAGAGTGGAAGATAAGGTAGTACCACAGTCTACTATATACAGTCGCGAAGCTCAATATGTAGTAAAAATGCAAACATGGGTAGTTGCCCACCACTAGGATCGCTACTATCGCCTCATCATCGCAGATCTCTCCCCTAGCAGACGACGAAATATGTTACACTTTCGTTGTCGTGTTCTTTTGGAAAAATTAACACCTTCCTTCCATTATTGAAATATTAAATGCATAAAGTTAATTTATTATTTTAATGAAGTATATTAAATTCCACCATAAACTCGAAGATACCCGCAAGAAATAAGTTAACATAATTTTTGTTTGTGCAAAACGAACTGAAATTTATTATAATAGCTTCACTCATTCAATATTATTGCGATAATTAACTATGAAACCAATAAATATTAATTTGCATTTCCCTTTACAACAATAATAATGGAAATATGAATTAACGGAGTAACTCACGTGTACCGGTAGTTGTAGTGTAGGCTTACGTAGTTAACAAAGTGGGATGAGGTTAAGCAATAATAATCACACCAGAATTGGAAATAAACGTGATCAATAAATTTTATTGTAACAGACATTTTCTACGTCTCTAGTAAAGCAACAAATAAAAATAACAACAAAATTAACAGCTATAAACATACCGTTTGAAAAAAAAAAGTAGGCCTAAGCAATAATAATCCCACCATAATTGAAAATAAACGTGATCAATAAATTTTATTAAAACAACTTAAGTTTTCTACGTCTTTAGTAAAATAATACATAAAAATAATAACAAAATTAATAGCTACAATTAAAAATATATCCTCTGAAAAAAAAGTAGAAGACCTAACCTTTATTTCTCTGGAAATTTAGCAGCCTAAGTGACAGAACTTTAACCAGTATCTAATGTCCTTTCGGTTAGACTGAAACATTTCATTGTGAAATTTAAGGATATAATGTATTCTAACAGTCACAAAGAACTTCAAAATTAACAGTTTTGTTTCTGCACAGCATTCTTGTGGAAACCCAGGAACCTTTCTGAATCTTTCGGAAATCGGAAAAAGGTAACTATGGCCTCTTTCTCTTACTGTTGCTACAATTTATAGTACTACAAACGTCTCCTTGTCCCATATTATTATTCCAATTATTATATTTTAGCGATTAACATTTTCATTACAACCAATAACGAACATTTCACAAGCATCAATGTGAAATACGCAACGAGCTAGCACTCGATGGAAATACGACACAGTTCAAAGTCGACCATGGACAGTCTATTGTTTCTAGTTGCTAACCGCTTGGAGCGCTTTATCACGAGATTTGCAAAAAAACACCTCAAGCTTCGCGACTGTATATAGTAGACTGTGGTAATACATTAATTAACAGGAGCCATAGAACTCATTATTTAGAGTAAGTTTTGTCAAAAAAGAATTATAGGACTTACGGATAGTGAGATAATTACAAGTGTTTCGAAAGCGCTGACGGCAATTGCAAGATGTCTCAACGCCGCATAAGTAGTACCCCACACTCCATGCTGTCAGCGACTTGAAGGGGGTGGGTTAAGTTCAACTACCTTTCACCGTGTATCTTGCAGCAGGTGTGAAGGGAGGACAGCAGCAAACAGATGTACTGAGCTTCGGTGCAGTACTTCGCGAGGTAATCTAGGGATAAATCTTCGCACAAAAATGACCTACGTAAACTTCGGATAGGGACGTAACTGCTATTTGTTTAGTTTGTGTGATTTAATGTCAGAAAATGTAAATTAATAACCCGAATGAACAAAATAGCTCGTGTCCTGGCGCAGGTTAACAATGAATGCAGAATTATCAACTTACAATGCAATACACTAACATTTCAATACTAGGTATGGCGTAATAATTTTAATGTAAGCAAGAAATACGTACAACAATAACAAGAAATAACGTGAAAATCATGAAATTATGTCCAAATTAGTGAAAATACTTAGGATTGAAGTTTGTTACAATTAATGAAAAAATAAAACTGATGTAACTTTGTGAACAAGATGTAATTAACATTACAGTTTGTTGTTTTATGAATCACTAATTCTGGGCGTTAATAATGAAATAAAAAGTAATAAACTCTGTAAATCACATCCCTCTCACATCTTACAGGTACTGTTCAAAATGTCCACCATTAGCGTGCGTGCAGCTTTCACATCTCCTAGTCCAATTATGACGAACTCTGGCCAGTAGTTATTCACTGTTCCGAACTTCTTCCGCGGCCTGGATCATATCTAAGTACTCACGATTTGTGAACTCTGGCATCTCGTAGTTTTGAAATAAACTAAACTGTATCGCTGTATGTCCAACTGCACACTAATGCAATGTAAACATCACAACAGCTGATCAGTTGCGAGTACTAGACCAACTGTCTGCCGTCTCGACAGCGATGCCAGATTTTTAGACCTTCTGTACGTGACTCGACAATCAATGTTTCCAATGTTTCTTGAATCAATTAATTCGAAATCTGTGAATTTTCTAATTAAAATACTGCTGCAACGTGAACATAATGAACGTACTCTTCGTTGTTATACATGAAATTAACAGTATTTTAAACAGTATATGTAAAATTCGCAATCGAAATGTCGACTTAAATGTATTATTTCTTCAAAAACCTTGCAAAAACGAGGAAAATGGTATTATACTTTTTTGTTCGTTATATTTCAAGGAATCACATCCTACAATTAATGTACTACCTTACCTTCCACTGTGTATAGTTTTGGGAACTTCGTATTTACAGAGCAAGAAAATCGAGTATAACACATTTTAACAGTAAACCAGCTCACCAAAAATGTCTACTAACTTGATGTAGTTTATAGACGTCGAAGTTGCGTATGTAGTGGTATGTGTTTGACTTCTATTCGGCACTGTCTGACTTGTAACAGTGAAGTGAGTGTGAAAAATTGAAACTGTCCACCGAGATTTTGTGCTGTTATTTCCGAAGTGAAATCCCGTTAGCTCAGATGCAGATCCGACTAATTGATACCTGAGTTGTAACGAGTTGGCCAAGCGTTTAGTTTGCCCTCGACAGTCCTGCTAATTGAATGAGAAGGCACGACAGAAAATCTGTTGTCACCACTTCTCTTATAATATTCATCCAACTCTGAAATCCTGACGTAAATTGGAGTCCTTAATTTCTGATGATGTCTGTCCGATTTTCCCTTGTCTGTATAACAACATAGCGACCTTTTCTAGTCACATCCGTTATTTTTATGTGTAGCAATTGTGAAGGTAAAATCGTTTTAAATTTTACTTCAACTTCCTACGTGACGTAAATTTGTCATCAAAAATGTCATTCTTCTTCTTTTCACGTTACCATTCTTCTTTAAAATAGGACAGTTTGATTGAAATTGTCAGTGCCAGTAAAATTGAATTATCTCGTCTTTAGATCCAAAGTTATATTTACGATCTGTAAAATGTATTGTGTGGACTATGAAAAACCTTAGTGAACTGTATTCCTCTCTTAGATTTAAATATGTCTTAGCGCAGTCTTAACCACATTCCTAAAGCGATCACTTTCACGGTAGAGACTTGGGTTCAAATTCGTGTAGGTAAAACCCTAGATCATATATGTAACAGGACATTGCTATGTTAACGGTTAGCGCGTCTAGCCGCGAAACCAGGTGGCCCGGGTTCGATTCCCGGTCGGGACAAGTTACCTAGTTGAGGTTTTTTCCGGGATTTTCCCTCAACCCAATATGAGCAAATGCTGGGTAATTTTCGGTTGGACCCCGGACTCATTACACCGGCATTATCACCTTCATCTCATTCAGACGCTATCTGGGGTAAATGATCTATATGTTTAAATAGTGATTCTACTGCTAATGTTTGTAATGGTAGTTTGTCAGGCATTCCAGATGTTACTATTTTCAAACGCTATATGAGCCGTTCAGAGCAAAAAGTGGTATAAGTCAAAATTTGGTAATGAGGTTTAAAGTAAAATTTCTGTAAAATACAGCGCAAAGTAGCAATTAATATGGCCTTCTTGCTATCCACTGACTACTAATAGTTTAAGGCCCGATTGTATAAACCATTTAATCTTAGATCAGAGGTTAAATTGATCCTTGTTTCAGCTGAACTTGGAATTTTGTGTTGTATAAATTCTAATCTGAGATTAATTTGTTTCAAACAAAAGTCAACGTTGACTGAAGAAATTTCTCCGATTAAGTTAGATGATCCAAGTTCAGTTATTTCTTTTCTGTTTGAAATATAAGAGTGACAGATTGTGCAAATAAAATATCCATTATTATTAATATTAATAGATATGTTAGGTACATTTATATATATTTTTTTCAATTTCTTGCCTTAATACACAAACATTGTTATATTTTATAAGGCTCTATCGTGTTCAGCAGTATCAAATAACATAACCTATAATTATATTATGTTTATAACAACCATTAATTATTACTGGATATGATAGATACATTCATAAATGTTCAATTAACTGTATTACTAAACGAAAATTGTCGTTTCATAAAGCTTTATTATGTTTAGCAGTATCAAACACCATAACATGATAACAACTTGGAGAACAGTCAGCGTTCTTCTTATTGTCCGCCATTATTTACATTGCAAAAAAAAAACAGTGTCTCCAACAGAGTGTAATACGGAAAGTCGCCAAAAATAGTTGTAAAGTCGCTAGATTTCTCATTATCAACAAAGAAAGATTAAATTTTGTCACTATGTGGTGCTAAAAAGGTCACTAAATCCCTATTTAAGCAATATAAAAGTTGAAAGAAATTGTTGTTGAAAAAGAGTTAAAATCGCTAGATTGGCAACGCTGAACAAACCTGTACAACATGGTCCGCGCGTCACGTATTTCACCTGTTTATGCGATGTTGCCAAATCCTTTTCACGTGAACTTAGATTGCATTTGAACCAAGGTAATTTGATCGCAGAAAAGTTTTATACAATAGAAGAAGTGTCTGAACTCGGTTTACTTTTCGATCTTCGATCAAAGTTGATCTTTAGTCAGGGAGTTTTATACAGTTGGGCCTAAATAAGTTGAATATTAACTGCTACTTTGCGCTGTATTTTACAGAATGTTTACTTTAACCCTCATTACCCATTTTTGACTTACACCACTTCTGCTCTGAACGACTCATATATTGAAAATGAAATGATTTTTGTCAACTTGTGTTATTAGAATCAATTTAGAAGATCAGTATCATTTTACAGAAAAAAAAACGTGGTTTGAATAAGTGTTATTATTATTGCAGAAAAATAAAGAAAATTTTCCGTCTCGCATGTTACAAGATTTGTGAACCCTGTGTACTAATCCTTCAATTCTCATACCTTCATTGTCATCATAACCATTATCAATGTTATAAATATTGCAGTTTACACCGTCGTCGATGGTCTCACAATGCCGTCATCGTCATGATCGTCGTAATGATTGCAATAACGTCGTCAGTCACCATTACTAGAGTTGCTCGTTAATTCATTATCGGATCTTAAAACCTTTATCATCTTGAACTTCATTCCATTCTGTTTTAGTAATAGACGCTTATTGTCTCTCCTCTCTTTCTGAAGAGAGTCAGAAGAGGAATCTGGTTGGTTTCTGGAAACGAAGAGATATCGACTTCGATTTCAGGAGATCCTGTGAGTGCTTCTGTAGGGAAACCAGATTTTCTGAAATTGTTTTGCTTCTTTCTTTGGCATTTCCTGCTCATCACCATATATTTTCCAGTAGAACAACTTTTGTCGTGTAAAAGAGTTATGAAGTAGATATCTTCTTGTATACTTCAGAAGTAAATGTTGAAAAGTGGATAGACTTCTTCAAAATTATCGGATGTCAGATGTAACATTTTCACGCTTGTATATAATTCTAATATTGCAGTAACATCGCCAAAGTTAAGTTGACCATTACACTTTTACTACGTCATATTATTTTTGACCAATAAAACGGTACGGAACAACATGTTTCAATCAATCACGGCTGCTTATCCTGCAATTGTTATCACATCCCCAGCGTTTGTTTTTATCACCTCCCTAACATTTGTGTCTTTGTTTGCAAACATTGTACATTATTTATTTCATCACTTTTAATTAAAACATTGCTTTTATTTATCTTGTTTATATTATTTAGGTAATGTTACAGCTTCTGCTTTATGAGATTATGGATAGTCACGTATCAGAGATTGTTTAATATGTCTTGATAATCGAAATGGAATGCAACTGTTTTAATAAAAATGAAACTGAATCAACAAAGCCTTCTTGACTAGTAATTGTCTTCCAGAGAGTTCAATGAAGATTATATACTGAAGTTGGCACGATTAACAATAAGAGAACAGCTCATCATAACACACTACTGCCATCTAGCGGAATATCTGTAATGATGAGATGATACAATAATACATTTTCAAGACAGTTTAGTGTTTTAGGAAGTCAATTAATATTTTATTATATTAGAGTACTTTATTTCATTTAATCTATATGCTTTCTTCTAATTGTGTGATAGTCAATTAAATCCCACTCGAGTTTAGATTTTCTCTTACTTACTTACTTACTTACTTACTTACAGGCTTTAAAGGAACCCGGAGGTTCATTGCTGCCCTCACATAAGCCCGCCATTGGTCCCTATCCTGAGCAAGATTAATCCAGTCTCTACCATCATATCCCACCTCCCTCAAATACATTTTAATATTATCTTCCCATGTACGTCTCGGCCTCCCCAAAGGTCTTTCGCCCTCCGGCCTCCCAACTAACATTCTATATGCATTTCTGGATTCACCAATACGTGCTATATGTCCTGCCCATCTCAAACGTCTGGATTTAATGTTCCTAATTATGTCAGGTGAAGAATACAATGCGTGCAGTTCTGCGTTGTGTAACTTTCTCCATTCTTCTGTAACTTCATCCCTCTGAGCCCCAAATATTTTTCTAAGAACCTTATTCTCAAACACCCTTAATCTCTGTTCCTCTCTCAAAGTGAGAGTCCAAGTTTCACAACCATACAGAACAACCGGTAATATAACTGTTTTATAAATTATAACTTTCAGACTTTTTGACAGAAGACTAGATGACAAAAGCTTCTCAACCGAATAATAACAGGCATTTCGCATATTTATTCTGCGTTTAATTTCCTCCCGAGTATCATTTATATTTGTTACTGTTGCTCCAAGATATTTGAATTTTTCCACCTCTTCGAAGGATAAATCTCCAATTTTTATAGTTCCATTTCGTACAATATTCTGGTCACGAGACATAATCATATACTTAGTCTTTTCGGAATTTACTTCCAACCCTATTGCTTTACTTGCTTCAACTAGAATTTCCACGTTTTCCAATCGTTTGTGGATTTTCTCCTTACATATTCACGTCATCCGCATAGACAAGATGCTGATGTAACCCGTTCAATTCCAAACCCTCTCTGTTATCCTGAACTTTCCTAATGGCATGTTCTAGAGCAAAGTTAAAAAGTAAAGGTGATAGTGCATCTCCCTGCTTTAGCTCGCAGTGAATTGGAAAAGCATCATATAGAAACTGTAAGTTTCACTAAGACACATTTTAATTAATCGAACTAGTTTCTTGGGAATACCAAATTCAATAAGAATATTAAATAAAACTTCTCTCTTAACCGAGTCATACGCCTTTTTTAAATCTATGAATAACTGATGTACTGTACCTTTATACTCCCATTTTAGATTTTCTCTAGATAAATGAAAACCTCTACTGAGATTACTGTTGATAAAATCATTTTACGTTTTTAATTATCATTTGAAGATCATGGAAATTAAGGCATATCTAGGGTCTTGACAATAGAATATACAAACACAACACTTGACTGACATATTCGGTAACAATTATAAAATATAATTTTTATCCTTTTCGAGGTTGTAAATTACTTAACCGGACAGATAAATAATATCTACTATAATAACAAGTCCGCTTTCGCTTTAGATCATTAATGTTTTGGACGCAATAACCTTCAAAGGCAAACGGAGTAAAGAAAAATCTTGTTTGAAATGTTGCCATGGAAACGTGGTGTATACTTAAAAGGGATTAAGAAAGTAATTAGGAAGTTTGTAAAAACCCAATATTGTAAAACTTTTCCCCTTATGTGAATACGACAGGTTTCTTACAAAGCTTAACTTCGTTGCAAAGTATGGAAACATTATTTTTAATTACACTTGTGTTGTAATATCGCCATTAATTTATTAGACTCAAACTTCGCTATCTTTTAAAGTAGTAAAACATGAAAATCCTCTTAAATACGAACACCAGTATTTCTTTAGAAATAAATTAAGCTTCTTGCCTTATCGTTTCCAGTAACAGTTTCTCTACACAAGGACCGGAGTTCCAACCGCCGCTAGATCTTGTGATGTTCCTCGATCAATTAAGAGGCTGTTATTTAAATTTTGTCAACAGTAATCTCACTAGAGGTTTTGATTTATCTAGAGAAAATCAAAACTCGAGTGGGATTTAATTGACTATTACACGATTAGAAGAAAGTATATAAAGATTGGAAGTAACAAAGTACTCCTATACAATAAAATATTAATTGGCTTACGAAAATACAACTGTCTTCAAATGTATCAACTATCGAACCTGACGATGTCATATCCCGGCCTTGTACACTGGTTTCTGACAAATAAGTATTATTATTATTATTATTATTATTATTATTATTATTATTATTATCATTATTATTATTATTATTATTATTATTATTATTATTATTATTATTATTATTATTATTATTGTACCATCTCAACATTACGCTAGATGGCAGTAGTGTTTTATGATTGTTTTCTTGTTACCGGTATCAGTTGTGCCAACTATGGAATCATCATTGAACTCTGTGGACTGTTACTAGTCAAGAAGGCATTGTTGATTCAGTTTCATTTTTATTAAAACACTTGCATTTCACTTCAATCATCCGGATCCGAGTAATCAACGTCATTTGACAGATGATTTTCAATAAATCTTAGTATTAAACAATCTCTGATACGGGACTATCCATAATATCATATAGCAGAAGCTATAACATAACCTAACTAATATACTGTACACAAGTGTTAGAAAAGTTTTAATTAACGACGATGACATAAAAAATAAACATGAATAATTTTAAAAGGAATAATTATTGAATGTACAATTTTCAAATTTGAATGTGGTTGGTGGTTCAATTGATGTTATATTGGACGTGTGCGTAATAGAAGTGGAACTCGTTGATTTAGGCCTACTTGGTGTATTCACCTTATTCAGGATTTCCGAATGGTGCTCTTCATGTATTTGTGTATACGATTTCAGAGGATGCATAGGTATGATCAGTGATTTTTATTAATTCTTGTTCTTGAATGCCAATGCAAGTCATATTTGAAACTGCTGTACATCGACTGGAGTGGTTTGTAATTATATATATATATATATATATATATATATATATATATATATATATATATATATATATTTATATTGATGTCCAGACCAGCGCAGTTTCAAATGTTGGCAAACAAAGAAACAAATGCTAGGGACGCGATAAAATTAAACAAATGCTAGGGACGCGATAAAATTCTGCAATAAGCAGCCATGATTGGTTGAAATACGTCCTTTCGTACCGTTTTATTGGTCAAAAGTAGTATGATGTAGTAAGAGTGTAATAGCCAGTGTTAAATAAGGAATTCTTGTAAACTTAAGCTGGAACTGAAGTTACCTCCAGGTTATTAACACAGGGAACGTGGGTTCAATTTTTATTGAAGCGGAGGAAGAATTTCAGGCTGGTATTCTCCGTCAGCATCATTCTATGACTGAAATGAAAGAAAATCTTTTTAGGCAGATATTCTTAGAACCATTAGATGATTGAAATGGAAATGTAATTTTTGGTCACGTGTTCTCATAATAATTCGATGATTGAAGTGGAAATATAATTTTTAGGTAGGTATCTCAGAATCATCCAATAGTTGAAGTGGAAATAGAACTTGGGGCAGGCATTCTTAGAATCATTCGATGATTGAAGTGGAAATATAATTTTTGTACAGGTATTCTTAGAATCATTCGATAATTGAATTGGAAATAGAATTTTTGTGCAGGTATTCTTAGAATCATTAGATGATTGAATTGGAAATAGAATTTTTGTGCAGGTATTCTTAGAATCATCCAATGATTGAATTGGAAATAGAATTTTTGTGCAGGTATTCTTAGAATCATTCGATGATTGAAGTGGAAATAGAACTTTGGGCAGGCATTCTTAGAATCATTCGATGATTGAAGTGGAAATAGAATTTTTGTGCAGGTATTCTTAGAATCATTCGATGATTGAAATGGAAATAAAATTTTTGTGCAAGTATTCTTAGAATCATTCGATGATTGAATTGGAAATAGAATTTTTGTGCAGGTATTCTTAGAATCATTCGATGATTGAAGTGGAAATAGAACTTTGGGCAGGCATTCTTAGAATCATTCGATGATTGAAGTGAAAATAGAATTTTTGTGCAGGTATTCTTAGAATCATTCGATGATTGAAGTGGAAATAGAATTTTTGTGCAGGTATTCTTAGAATCATCCGATGATTGAATTGGAAATGAATTTTTGTGCAGGTATTCTTAGAATCATCCGATGATTGAATTGGAAATAGAATTTTTGTGCAGGTATTCTTAGAATCATTCGAATATTGTGTGCAGGTATTCTTAGAATCATTCGATTATTGAATTGGAAATAAAATTTTTGTGCATATATTCTTAGAATCATTCGATGATTGAAGTGGAAATAAAATTTTAGTTCTGTTTTCTCAGAATCATTCCGAAGTGGCAATAGAAATTTTAGGAAGGTATTTTCAGAATAATTCGATGATTGAAGTGGCAATATAATTTTTATGTATGTATTTTCAGAATCATTGGATGATTGAAGTGGGAATAGAATTTTTAGGTAGGTATTTTCAGAATCACTAGATGATTTGAGCGGAAATATAATTTTAGGTAGGTATTGCCAGACTCATTCGATGATTGAGGTGGCAATATAATTTTTAGGTATGTATTTTCAGAATCACTAGATGATTTGAGCGGAAATATAATTTTAGGTAGGTATTGCCAGACTCATTCGATGATTGAGGTGGCAATATAATTTTTAGGTAGGTATTTTCAGAATCACTAGATGATTTGAGCGGAAATATAATTTTAGGTAGGTATTGCCAGACTCATTCGATGATTGAGGTGGCAATATAATTTTTAGGTAGTTATTTTCAGAATCACTAGATGATTTGAGCGGAAATATAATTTTAGGTAGGTATTGCCAGACTCATTCGATGATTGAGGTGGCAATATAATTTTTAGGTAGGTATTTTCAGAATCACTAGATGATTGGAGCGGAAATATAATTTTAGGTAGGTATTTTCAGAATCATTGGATGATTGAAATGGGAATAGAACTTTGAGATAGATATTCTAATAAATATTCGATGATTAAACTGAAAATATAAATTTTAGGTATTCTCAGAATTATTGAATTATTAAAGCGGAAATAGAATATTTAGGTAGGTATTCCCAAAATCATTCGAGGATTGAAATAGAATTAGAATTTTTAGGCAAGTATTTCCAGATTCCAGATTGAAGTGGTAATAGAATTTTAGGTAGGTATTCTCAGAATCATTCCATGATTGAAGTGGAAATTGAATTTTTAGGCAGGTGTTCTCAAAAACATTCAGTGATTGAAGTGAAAATAGAAATTTTAGTAAGATATTCTCAGGATCATTCTATAATTGAAATGGAAATATAAATTTAGGCAGATATTCTCAGGATCATTCTATAATTGAAGTGGAAATATAATTTTAGGCAGATATTCTCAGGATCATTCTATAATTGAAGTGGAAATATAATTTTAGGCAGATATTCTCAGGATCATTCTATAATTGAAGTGGAAATATAATTTAGGCAGATATTCTCAGGGTCATTCTATAATTGAAATGGAAATATAATTTTAGGCAGATATTCTCAGGATCATTCTATAATGGAAGTAGAAATATAATTTTAGGCAGGTATTCTCAGGATCATAAAGGGAACAATGAAAAAACAAGTGCATCATAGATTATTATTCTGTCAGAGAAAACTTAGCCTATAGTCTATATGTGCATAGGGTAACAGCTCGTAGTTAAGGAATGAATGAGAAAAAAGTCCTCCACAAACTTCACAACTTAAGCGAAAAAAGAATATAAAATCATCTAAAGAGGCTGAAAGAGAATATTAACTTGACAAGCAGATCATATCGTACTAAATAAAGGAAGAATAAGGAACGGTAATATAAAAAAAATACGCAGCATTTTTGGAGTTTCGCTAGTGTGTCCAGAAACAATATCCGAGCAGTGCGCATGCGCGTGTTGTCGGGCACCTGATACGAAATGAAATATATAGTAACGTGCTAATTAATTGAGATTATCAGCTGTCCAGATCGGTCAGGCGTATTAGGCGATACTGAATCAACATTTGGCCGAGATTGTAGATATGCTAATGAGGTTACAGCGGCATTGAAGCTGGTTATTCTACGACAATGAGCACACTGCATGTTCAATTATCTTCACAACGCGATCGGGGGAGGCGGGGGAGGGGTTCAAAGGTAAAACACAAGAACACAGTACCAAATGTAAAGGCAGGGCACAAGCGTTGTAAACCTAATTTTCCAGTCCTCTCTTTAACTCTTAGTATTGACACGGAAATCCTTTGTAAAACTGCAGGAGTAGGCCTGATAATGTGACTGTAATTGAGAATATTTCAGCGCCAAGTATGAGTCCAAAACTAAGTCCCCTCTGTGAAGTTTACAACGGCTAACTAAACAGACCCCTGATACTACATTGAAGTTCAGCCATCAGTTCATAGTACAGAGATATCATTTTATTTTTACTTCAATTTTTATTGCACCTCAGTTTTTAAATGTTCTTAACTCCCACCCCCTCTACTAGTAAACTTACAACCTTCCTCCACACAGAACCAAGACCGCGTATGCAGTACTGAGTTAGTGAGTACAGTTTTCCAGTGACGAAAGAGCTTTCAATATTGACTCATATTTTCGCACAGGTACTGTCCGTTTGCCTACATCGCATCCCGGTTTCCCCCACCTGCTCCTGTTCGCCCCTCTGTAAAGTCTAGTAGCTGGGCTGTCTTAGCTCTTTTGTGAAAACATTAATTTCTGTTAGGAATTGGACGTCTACGTAATATTATATACCTGTTTATTTCTCGTGCAAATACTTTATCAGCATTCAATAACAACCTCATAAAATTACTTACAAAAAACACTCCCAAAAATAATACACACTTATGAAAAAAAAATAATTTGATTAACAATATTTTCACCGTTACAATTACACATATATAAAAACTAAATATAAACATTTATATGGAGATAAAAAATTTTACAGGAGAAAAAGTTCGTCCAAAGGGCTGGACTCTGGAAGAGTACCCAAAACGCTCATTGCATTTCCGCGTTGACGCAAATAAGTAGTGCAACGGCGATCACCAGTAATGGAGATCAAAATTTGGCCGATTTGAGATACCAGAACTTTAGCGTCATGACTCCAAGGACCGAAGGTCTCCACAAGAAATGGGACAAAGATATAATTGTCTAAAAGATGAGCATATTTATTGACTTTCTTCTTCACGGCTAATTCAGCAGCAGATGCTGCGCGTCTGGAGGTATTCGGCAAGTGAGATGGAGCTAGAGTGTCAACGCAAGTGGAGTCCCAAATTAAAAATTTTCCTCTAGAAAAGTAGATTTGTAGTTTCAGTAGATATGATTCCACAAGATGTAAAATTGCTCATCAAAATTGTTATCATCCTGTCGTAAGTGAATTTTATGACCTTCAGGATTGATTTCCATTAGCTCTGTTAGTAATTTCAGATGACTGTATAGCACGACCAACACGGAAGAGACGACCTCGGAGGCGCTATTGTTGTCCTCACATACGCAGAGAACTGCCGCACAGATATACTCGGGCTATCAAGGCAAATGGAGCACTCTCCATATTATTATGATAGGGCAACTTTACCATGATTTGACATTTTGTTTTTATTACAAACACGTAGGCCTATTTAAAACAAATCTCATCTAATATTTGACTGGTAAATAAATAATTTCGTAATCTGTTAAAATCAAATGTGTTCATACCATACCGAAATTTTCAGAGTTACAGTAATTTGAGATTTTTTTGTGAAGTACTTTTTTAATTTAGCTTTAAGGATATAAGAATATTACAAAAAAAGAATGACCTATTTAGAATGATAATTTATTTGGTAGTATTCTGAAGATAGAAATGTGTTGTTAATTCCTTAGTTACTTTGTACATTTTTTTTTTCCAATTTTTAACTACAATTTACATTTTTCTTACACATTTATCACAATAATTACAAATGACACGACTCCTAGCAACTTGATTCTTTAAGTTTCAATTTTGCATCCTAATGTAGAGTCTTAAAGAGTTTACAATAGTGGCGTGATTTGTAACAATATAATTGTGATAAATGCGTAAAAAATGTAATTTAGTAGTTAAAAACTGAAAAAAAAAATGTGTACGAAGCAATTATGAAATTAACACATTTTTAGCTTCCGAACACTAGCCAATTGAAGAAATGATACTTCTGAATAGTTCATTCTCTTTTGTAATATTCTTTTATCCTTAAAGCTAAAGAGAAATGTCATTTAACGAATAATTTCAAATTAGTGTAAATCTGAAAATATTGAAAATAGGATCCAAGCGTATATGTATGATATTTTTTGCTCAAAATGTCTTTGGAAATATGTTCTCTAAGTAGCGGTAACTCCTCGTGAATCACCCTGTATAACAAAACCAAATAAAAATGAAATGTCTAATCACGGAAAACTTGTCCTGCCATAAAAATCTGGAGGGAGTACTTCTGTCTTGGTTAAGGCTAAACGATCGAATTCTCTTATTTGAAATTCTACGCACTGCTACACCAATCTATTTGGCTTTTCGTCTTCAAAATTTATCCGCGTGTCATCAGCTAAATACCAGGCCTCATCATAACAATTTACTCATTATACCCTACCACTAAACATCTTTATATTCTCGTTCCTATACAGTTTCAGGTGCTAGGAAATGGAAAACGCTTCCGAGTCAAGTAAGAGGTTGTTGGATAATAACTTAATTCAGGTCAAAATTACATAAATTCTTGCTTAACAGGTTAATTACTGATTAATATTTGTTACTTATAATTAAACTAACATTTGTGCATTCTTATTATTACCATTAATTTCTTTAAATAGAATACAAAACCTATGGCAAAATCTCATTACATCCGAACAAATTTCCTTTGCAGAACGTAAAGCATCATCCTGTTATTGCTGTATGTCCCTGTGAATGGTACACCGGACGAAGAAGTTCGTAACATGTTATAAAATGTTTGGAGAAAATAATTTTCTCGAAAAATTATCATATTTCTTTCATAAAAATGGAGGTATAAATATGGAATATAATTAACAAGTTACAAGATTAACAAAATTGCAAACACAAAATGGCCTCTACTTAGAAAAGCACAGAACAAGCATTCAGCATCTTCATCAGGAGGTGTTTTCCCAACCGTAATACTGAATTCAGATCAATCGTCTCTCACGTATTTCCTCGAACTTGTTTTATGGCTTCCTGCATTGCCTTTTTATTCCACTGTTTTCTAACTTTGTTGGAAGGTGAGGTTTTCCCTTTTCCTACAGGTGCCAACGCTAGTAACGAAACAGAAACCCAGGGTATAAAGATGGAATACTAATAATACTAGTATTTCATATTGGTGACAGTGCACTGACGTTATAAGTCATAACCTCAAAACATATCGTAATTTAGGAACGAAATCAATTAAACATGCATTGCTATAAACGTAGATTAATTCTCTTTAAGAATATAATATAATTAATATTTCTAACATTGAGGAATAACAATGTGTATTGAAGAAAAGAACTTGCCGCCAAAATGTTCACTTTCTTCGAAAACGCAATAATGATAAACGTTTCAACAGTATAACTTCTGTAGTCCCGTCGCTGTAATTTCCGGCAGCCAATCACGTTGCAGGTCTGCTGCATTTAAACGTGTGCGTCTTGTGATTCGCTGATGAAGACGTCATGAATTTCCTAAGGCTCAATAAATACTTAATATAATCGCCCGCCATTTTGGCTCTTTCGTTGGCGGTCGGAGAAAGCACACGAAGACGTTATTTGCCGCTCAATTATTTGCTGAATTACAGTGCGTTTGATTTATTATCATAGGAGCTACGACATGATAATGTTTAACGGTGTGGCAAATAGATTGCTCGTATAGTAGCTCGGCAACGAAAGAACAAAAATGGCGAACGATACTACCTACCTAGACTTTATAGAGCCTTCACTTCCTAAGACGTAAGCAAAGAGGATAAGTCACGCCGGGAATAACAGCGTCGCGACTATAATTGCAAACTAACACATTCCCACGAAAGAGAGTATTAATGCGTAGTAATTTGGAAGGCTTCCGCTAGAATACAAGTCTCGGGTAGTATATATATATATATATATATATATATATATATATATATATATATATATCACACTATTTTATATTTGTACCCTTATTATTCATATTTGTAACACTCTGGAGGAAATTAAACGCAGAATAAATATGGGAAATGCCTGTTATTATTCGGTTGAGAAGCTCATATCATCCAGTCTGCTGTCAAAAAATCTGAAAGTTATAATTTATAAAACAGTTATATTACCGGTTCTTCTGTATGGTTGTGAAACTTGGACTCTCACTCTGAGAGAGGAACATAGGTTAAGGGTGTTTGAGAATAAGGTGCTTAGGAAAATATTTGGGGCTAAGCGGGATGAAGTTACAGGAGAATGGAGAAAGTTACACAACACAGAACTGCACGCATTGTATTCTTCACCTAACATAATTAGGAACTTAAAATCCAGACGTTTGAGATGGACAGGGCATGTAGCACGTATGGGCGAATCCAGAAATGCATATAGAGTGTTAGTTGGGAGACCGGAGGGAAAAAGACCTTTAGGGAGGCCGAGACGTAGATGTGAGGATAATATTAAAATGGATTTGAGGGAGGTGGGGTATGATGATAGAGACTGGATTAATCTTACACAGGATAGGGATCGATGGCGGGCTTATGTGAGGGCGGCAATGAACCTTCGGGTTCCTTAAAAGCCATTTGTAAGTAAGTAAGTAACACTTCCTCTATTTAAACACGTTTTATTTCGTATGTTGCTAAGGAAGTGTCACTCTTTTCTGTCTTAAAATGCCTACTTACCTTCAATTGCTCAGTCAGTTGTCCCGAGTCATGTTAAGGAAATTATTGCGTCATTTAGGTTAATTGTTGAGTTCGTACTTTAGCTCAATGCAAACGTTTAATGTTATACGCGTATGACATGAGAGGCATTAGTCTGTGTAAAATACACATGCCCGCCTAATTGGAAGCAATTTTTTTTACACAGACAAAAAAGGTAATTCCTCTACCTGGTCGTTGGGTTAGTTATGCCCCTAAACGAGGTGGACTGACCCACACTATAAACTAAACCATTCCCATGATGTTGGGCAAGTCCCCAGGGGGTGGCTGCAGGGGTTGGTGGAGGGGGTGAGAGTACTAAACTAAACACGAGCCCGGGGTAATTACCGACACTGCACGGTGACAATTAAGAACTCCACCACCACGCCCTCACCCTCCAGCCCTTCTCCGCAATGACTGGCTCGTCAACCCTGCAAAAAAAGTTTGCACGACCCACTTTTATAATCAGTCGATGAGGAGGAATTGTTCGTCACTGCGACGGAGTGACATTGCGTTCGCAGGCAAACAAGCGGACCGATATTGGTCTCGTCAGTGTAATAGGCTACTTTAGACAGAGTAAAAGAGGTTTCTTTCTTTTTATTTTGCACGGAGTACAGTCAAGGCTAAAGATGGAGTCTAATAGCCACGTCCATCAACGTCGGTTAGTGTAACCACCGGTTGAAATTTCCACATAACCTGTGGTTAAGCATTTTTTCTTTGCATCGACCTCGGTTAGGACTTAACAGGAGGGTAACCACGGTAATCTCTAATCTGCCATATTCCAGCTGTTAAAGGAGATGGCCAGTGATTAGCAAGCCTAGTAAAATAAAATGGCTGATTATTTCGAGGACGATTAGTATTGTATTTGGATAGGGATGATGATGAGCGAGTAGTTTTATTAGTGGAAGGAGAATTCTTGTATGCAGGTATTTATAGGCACTGCAAGTGGGCAATCACCCGGTGGCATTGGTATACACAATTAAACAATACACAATAAAATTACAATACATAATACAATAGGAATACACAATACAATTATACACAATAATTACAATTAATAATACATAAATTAACCTAATTATTAAGTGAACCTAATTTTACACTACAGTCTACATATGTATATGCCCTACATAAGTTTCACATTGGTACTGATAATAGTCTTTCACTTTACTCTCATCTCACTCACTGTAGTGGCACTATGACACATTTCACTGATCCTCTATAACACATTCCACTGACACTATAGAACACATTTCACTGACACTATAGAACACATTTCACTGACACTATAGAACACATTTCACTGACAATACATAACACATTTCACTGACACTATATAACACATTTCACTCGCACTATAGTACACATTTTATAGACACTATAGAACACATTTCACTGACACTATAGAACACATTTCACTGACACTATATAACACATTTCACTGACAATATACAACACATTTCACTGACACTATATAAAACAATTCACTCACACTATAGTACACATTTCATTGACACTATAGAACACATTTCACTGACACTGTAAAACACATTTCATTGACACTACATAACACATTACACTGAAACTATAGAACACATTTCACTGACACTATATAACACATTTCATTGACATTATAGTATACATTTCATTGACTCTATAGAACATATTTCACTGACACTATAGTACACATTTCATTGACAATATAGTACACATTTCACTGACACTATATAACACATTTCATTGACATTATAGTATACATTTCATTGACTCTATAGAACATATTTCACTGACACTATAGTACACATTTCATTGACACTATAGTACACATTTCATTGACACTATAGTACACATTTCATTGACATTATAGTATACATTTCATTGACTCTATAGAACATATTTCACTGACACTATAGTACACATTTCATTGACAATATAGTACACATTTCACTGACACTATATAACACATTTCATTGACATTATAGTATACATTTCATTGACTCTATAGAACATATTTCACTGACACTATAGTACACATTTCATTGACACTATAGTACACATTTCACTGACATTACATAACACATTTCACTGACACTATAGTACACATTTCATTGACACTATAAATTATCACTGATCGAAACTATTCACTGCATTGTAAAACCATAACTTCACTGACTCACCACGCTTCACCGATACAACAGTTACGAGGAATTAGGTGACAGAAAATATCAGAAGCGACTTCGTTTTTCAAAATCTACCGTGTCATTTCTGCTGCAACAAATGGATTACTTGGAATAATCCACAGACAACCCTATTTCTCCCATGATTCGCCTATTTACATTACGATTCCATGCAGCTGAAGTTTTCAGCATTTTAGCGGCAATAACTCTAGTACAGTCGACTCCGGATATAGTGAACTTTTCCGGACTTGCATATTTCGTTCACTATATCCGAGGTTCACTAAATCCGAAGTTTCTTCCCCTTAACCTTAAATGACAGGAATGAATGAAATTGTGAACAAGAAAATAAAATACTATACAGTAATTAAAATATTTCATTTTTGTGGAATGGATTACACTGTATACTGCATTTACACTATGCTGTCGACCCACGTCCACTTGCAAAAAACCAAGTTCATTCTCACTTATAGTATTCGCCTTATCTTCCAAAGAGAATACTTCACTCTTCGACATTTTTATACAGTACATTCACTGTTGGAACACTAGAAACAGACTGATCAGGTAGAAATGACATACGCTGTTATGGTGTGACTGCGTACTCAGCCTTGGAATTTCCCGGGTCACTTAATGGAAACTGTGAGAGGGTTGATGGAGTTTGATAGCCATCGGAATCTTATCTTCATTTATGCTCTGGACATGATGTCCGTCCCCTTTTAATAAAAGAAGACAATTTCATTTTCCGTTGTTTCGATGCTATCCGTCATAATGGAAATGTTTCTGAGATCAAAAGATAACCCTTTGACGGTGGAGGATTACAAATAACAGTAGAGTAGTGTGCCTGAGAACAGAATGTCAACCCTTCGACGGTGGAGTGAGGCAAGGTCGTCACTCGTTGCCTGGATTTACAGTACAGCTCATTGTCTAGGAATCACTAATCCTTCCTTTGTCCTTTGACTAAAGGAGTAAGAAACTTAGAATGTTGTTCTCAACACATTCTTTCAATTTTATACAAGAAGGTCTGACCACAGTATAGAGAACATACAGTAAAGACACCTAAGCCATTTCGTGGGAACAAATTCTGAGTGCGCATGTCACGAAACCAGGTGTATTATCTGGAACCTCCACCCGATGGCTCTCCATCTACGACGGGGCTGGCATAATTTAATATTAACTGAAAACATTCATTACTCATCTTTTAATAAATATAAAGACATGAGGCAAAGGAATGGCAATATAGCCATAATAATAATTACTTCCGTATGTAATCATCATGAAAATATTCACTAACTGACGCTAACGTTCAAGTCACTGTTTGAGGCTTATGTTGGTGAAATTGATCCAAGTACAACATAATACATCATGGCGTCCGTTGCGGTGAAGTGCGAACATGAACGTCAGCAATGGATATAAGTATTTTGACTTGCTAGCGACATAATATTAATGATAGATAATAAATACATACAATATTATTCGTATTACTGACCAATAAAATAAATAAATATTTTACTAATATTTTGATAGTGGTTTGATACTAGCGACACAGTTGGATTCATTCAGAACTAGACCTTACTGAGTTTGAATTTAGTACCAACAACATCAAAGGTGCCGACAAGAGTTGTCCCTACAGATTCTTCTTATACTGTGGTCTGACTTCAAATAAGAATTTTTCAGGATACAAGGTTCACTATAATAATAATAATAATAATAATAATAATAATAATAATAATAATGATTTATTTAACCTGGCAGAGTTAAGGCCATACGGCCTTCTCTAACACTCAACCAGGAGTAAAAACTGCGTTACAAAAACACTACAAATTTACAAAGTACACTACAATTTTACACACAAAACTGAAAAAGATAATATTAATAAAATGTAAACAACAAGTAAGAAGAAATCATACATAATATATAACATAGAGAAAGAAAGAAAAAAGCATAATAAAATGTGAACAGCAGGTCAAAAATAAATGAGGCATACAAAGTATAAAAAAATAAGACAATTATTGATAATAATAATAATAATAATAATAATAATAAATAAGAATAGTAATAATAATAATGATAATAACAATAATAATAACAGGCCTAATAGTAATAATAATAATAATAATAATAATAATAATAATAATAATAATAATACTAATAGTAGTAATAAAATAGTGCAGTACAAAGCATACAATGAATACAATATTTTTAAGTACACACAGTAAGGAAAATTATGATTATATATAGCTCAACTTAATCACATTAGAGATATACCGTTATCGGAAAATATGAAAACAAAAATATAAAATAAGTTAAATATCACTAGAACATTAAAAAAATGTGAATACGTGGAAACATGCAATACAACACTTGTCATAATAGTAAGTTAGTTTGGCATCTCGTCATAAGATAATTTTCTAACTTGGATTTGAAAGATTTCAATGTTCGGCAGCCCTTGACTTCAGGCGGCAGAGAATTCACTACAGTAGAGCCTCTATTATCCGTGGTAATGAAGGGGATGGACTGAACGGTTGGTCGAAAAAATCTGATAATCCGTATCATGAAAGATTTTGTAATTTCCTCCATGGTCTTGTATTTAACTCGCTACGTAGTGGATCAGAAATTCACTAATTTAAGTCTGGTTGCCAACGACGGGTTTTTGAGAGGCAAGGAAGCCCTTTGTAATGACTGTGTCAGGAAAGATAGGGATAAAGGAGGTCTCATGTTGTAGATTTACATATTTTTATACACTTTATCCTTCTTTTTTTTTTTTTTTATTAAATTGCTAAGTTGTAACTCCAATTTCGTATTCTGATGCGAGATGAGCCACAGTTTCTCTTTCTCAAACCATTCAATTATTTCCATTTTTTTTCGATACTTAGCACAAACGTTTTCAGTTAACACCCGTGGAAGACATTTTATATACAAATTATATTATATAAAGGCAATTCGAACAATAGACAATGCTGTGTAACGGTAAAAGCTTGTAATAACCAGGCTTCGAGACTTTGGACCCGATACAATAAGTTTACTGTGCATGCACTATAGGTTGTTGACTCGCTGCAGGTAGGTAGAGATGTGTTGAGGTAACAACTTTGCTATTTAGAGTAGAGTACGGTAGTATGGGGAAACACACATATGTACATTCTGAAAGTAAATATACATTACACAATGATAATGTTAAAAGAATGTGAAAAGCATTTATTCTCCTGTCTTTTATAAGCATTTGTGTTTAATTATACACAGTGTTAATGGTGGAAATAAGCATGTAGCATTTTTTTTTTCATTTATCCTATTCGTCGTCTTTAGGAAGTGAAGTTACAGTACCGAATTGCAATGTACCTACTACAAGATACATTCTCAGTGTCTCAAACGTAAATCTTTTTCGGTTATCTGCCAAAGTTTGTACTGTAGAAAGCTGCGCTCTACGTCGCATGACGTGATAGGAGCAAAACGAAAAAAAAAAAAAAAAACTTAACATCGTTGCAGTCTCTAAGAGACAGTCCTTTATTCTCGGGTAACTCTATGTCCACTAATTTGCTGTTTATGTTACACAATGTTCCATATCCGTTAATTTTACATAAAATTGATTTCTACTTTTTTTTACACGTTCAGTAACGTGTGTACTTGACGTCTCATTAATTCTCTTCATCATTTTCTAAATTAATTTGAGGGCTTCCGGCATCTCTTGGTCTGACTTTTCTAACCGTGTAATAGTTTCAGACACAGTTTTTATGAAAACCAAATTATTCGTCAGAACCTTCAAATCCAGAGCGTTTTCCTTTGCGTATTTGTTGGCATTCATTCTACAGTACCCCCACCCACTGTAAGCTTTACCACTATACTCAGTACGCCGTTATGCGGATTTCCCACTGAACTGCTCTATCGGGTCCGAAGTCTCGAAGCCTGGTAATAACACTTCTTCTTCTTCTGCTTCAAGCTGTAGGCTTTAAGCCCGTTGCGGCTCCTTTATTTCTTGCATCCATATTTTTGCTGGTCGGCCGATACTTCTTTTTCCAATGGGTACATAGTCAGCGATTATTTTCGGGGTTCTATCTTGGCTCATGCGTTGTACGTGTTCCCACCATTTCTGTTTATACTCATCTACAGTTTCTAACAGACTGTTAACTTTTAGATTGTATCTTATTTCCTCATTCCCGATGTGATCCAGTCGAGTTACTCCTACTACACTTGGAAGAAATCGCATTTCAGCTGCCTGTAGTCGACTTCTATCTTTCTCTTTTAACGTCCAAGTTTCACTCGCATATAAGCCCGTTGGTATTGCCATAACTTTATATAGTTTAATCTGTGTATACGGAGTGTTCCATGTTGCTATTTGTATATGTTGAGAGATTCCAAATCGTTTATCCTTATTCATTTGCCTAGGTTGTTGTAATAGATCAGTCCGGCTATTTCTTTGGAGCTTTCGAGTAATTGGAGTCCTCTGGTGGTGTTACTAGCACCACGCAGAGCTAGATTGGTGGCAGGGCTGCTACCTTATGGTATCCAATCAGGCCATCATGTATATTAACCCTGCATGAAGGGGTGCTCTCGCCGCCTTTCCAGCCGTTGAAGTCTTCACCCTTGTTACCCCGGGCATGGGGTGCTAGTTTTGGTCCACCCCGAGTATTTCATTCCCTCGGTACCACCTATATATCTGTGGCACGCTAAGTATACCTCTTCATAGAACATCTTGTTATTCATCATCTTTTACAATATCCACCTCGCGTCAATGGAATTCCTTGTCACAAAGTATTAGGGGCTGCAAGACAATAAACACCTTTAAGAACAGCTTAAAAGATAACCTTATTAGCATTTCACTCCAATCATACTGATTTAAACTATCACTGACTACATTGTTACTTTTTTTCTTTACATATCATCCTGATTGTGCTGTATTTTAATTGTCTCGTAATAATCTCTTTCTATTACCTAATATTATTTGAAATATATTAACATTCTATGTATTTTAGTTTAATTCTGCTACACAGTTTATTTCAGTGTTTAATTAATAGTTCATAGTATTTTGTTGTTTAATTTGTAAATAACTTTTGTATACATGTAACTCTCATCTAAATCAAATTGTTGGATTCTTTGTAAGTTCATGCATATGTATATACACTTTTTGCTGGTTGAGTGGAAGAGAAGGCCTTACGGCCTTAACTCTTCCAGCTAAAATAAATCATTATTATTATTATTATTATTATTATTATTATTATTATTATTATTATTATTATTATTAGTATTATATATAGGAGGCTGGTAATAACACTCTCTAGCAATAACATAATATGTCGAACGTACTAATATGATGTACAAAACAGTACTTCATATAAGTTATTTATATTTAAGGAAAAAAAGAGCGAGAAATAGTCGGATAATCCGCCAATCGGTTAATAGGGTGACGGATAATCGAGGTTCTACTGTATATCCAGAGTTGACTGTAATTACCTTTAGAGATTAAAGACAATAATAAAATAAAAAATACGGATCTGTTTGTTAGTTTCTCACTTATCACTATCTCTGTGATTTTGTCCGTGATCGCAGCATTATTCATGAACAGCTTAGTGTGCACTATAATTGGAAAGAATCGTTAAATTAAGAAGCCGATAATTAGCCTCGACACCTGTCTCTGATGTATTAGTCACTCATTCATTCGGCAGGGTTAAAGGCGTCAGGGTTACTTTATTAACTTTGTTTTCTAGACATTTCTTGTTTCGTCTCCGTTCTAAATTGGCAAGTGTCACCTCAAACTGTGAGAATCGGAATTCCAACGCTGAAGAAGTGTGCTTGGAAGGGAGACGGTTGGGATAGTCGGCGAGCGATGAGACGGAACAGAGCACGTGTTGCCTTGATTCGATCGTCGTCAGCTGCCGACTGTTTGTTTCGGAGGCTAACATACATAAAGCAATCTAAAACGCAAAGCTGCGACTTAAAGCACGTAATGTGAACAGTGCTCTTAGCTTTTGCTTTACCTGTTAGGCACTTGTTACCAGTAACATTGTTGTTACAGAGTGGAGTATGAGAATATTAATACTGAATAATATAATAGTTGCTGGTAAAATTCATGTTTTGGGAATAATAAGTATATTAAATAGTAAAATATCACTGCAATCGGAAAGTATTGGGAATAAATTTGAATAAGGAACAACTAAGAAGTTTCCTTCCCAGGCAGGATTCGAACCAGAAAGTCTTAGTTACCAGTCTATCGTGCTCTGGAGTGAACAGGGTTCTGAAATCATCTACAAGGATCGGTCCGTTTTTTTGCCACTACTGCACATTAAAAACATTATTATTATTATTATTATTATTATTATTATTATTATTATTATTATTATTATTATTATTATTTTTATTTTAACCTTATTTTTGCATAAAAACCTTGGTATCACCTTAGTCTGCCCTACTCCCCTGGGTCGCGTCATGTTAACTTACTTAATCCAGTCTGCTTTGTATTACAATCATTTGTATCATTATAACGGTATCATTTCTCAGGTGAAACAATGTTTCTAGTGAATATTATTATACTTCCGTTCTTTTCTTGCAATAAATTCATCTTAATTACTTTCACTTAGTACTTCTGTTGTGTTTTTACGCATTGAGTATAAGGGCAGGTGCTGTCATACGTTTCAGCGCTTCGTGTCATTAATTGTACACATGGCAGGTATGAAAGACTGGAGAGTAATAACAGGCGAAAGGAAATGCGGTCTGAGTAGCGAGGCATAGGCAAAAATGCCTTTGTTAGAAGATTTCATGCAATGGATGCAGTGCGATAGTTCCCTGTATATACTGTAACTTTTTATACAAAACAAGAATGTAACTTTATTGTTTTAACAATAGTCACTTTATAATTTAGTTTAAACACTCCCGTCAACAACGGGATTTCCACTCCACACCGCAACACATTATTCGTTATTGCACTCCACAGACGACAATGACAATTTACTTGGATTATTGAAAACAACAATGTACTGCTAATGTTAACTAATGTTTACAAAGCACTATTTACAAATCAGAACTGTCAGTTCTCAGTTCACAGTTCGTTTGCCTTGGCTAGTTCGTCTAGCTCAGTCACTCGAGTTCACAGTATCTCGAACCCCAGACCTTCAGAGACAGTCCACTGAACTTCGAACTCAAGTCCCTCAACTGCGGTCCACTGCACTCGAACTCAGGACTTTGGACGCTCACACAGCTGCGGACACACTCAAGCCGAACTCCGGTCTCGAAGCTAGCTTCACTGCTACACAAGACTGGCTGGCTTGCTGTCCAACGACTACAACAACTGCTGCTCACTCACTTGCTTCTCTTCTTTTATAACCAATCCATAGTTTCCAGAGAGTACGATACTGGAAATTTCTACGGATGTCCAGAAGATGGCACCTCTCGAATTCTCTGGATTTCTCCCCTCACTGCCGCGGTCGCCATCTCTCCTCTCTACGCCACAGCACATGCCCCAGGAAGGAGATGCGCGCGCAACTTCCGCGCCGAACCACGGCCGACTTTGCCGTCCTTCTGCCGGTCGTGAGATCGTTTCCCGGCTGTCACAATACTGAACTACAGAAAATATTTATAATTACCGTTAAGAGGTATAAATGTAGCCAGAGAAAGTATACAGTACAGTATATTAACTGTGGAAATTTAGTATAGAAATACACTTTTCCAAGTACAGGGCTGTTCAAAGGAGCAGATTTCAAATATTTATTTCTTCCAAACTACAAAAGATAGAAAAACAATTTCAACGTTCCTGGACAGACGAAAGTTTAAATTTTGAACAGTCCGGGTAGAAGTTCCAATCACGGCCGCATTGGCGCTGTTGCTTGTCATGGACTTAAAGTATTACGGTACTATGTTTAGCAATGGTGCAAAAAGTTAGTGTACTTTAAGCCACAGTTTCTTGTCTTGGAGTCTGATATATTGATAAATAGCGATTTCTTCAGTATTTAAGAATTTAATTAATAAGACAAACATAGTGATGTAGCTATCATGAAGTTGGATCAAATTTTGGTCTCTTCCAGTTTCACGTCACAAGTCCCGTTTGCTTGATTCCTCCCATTTAGTAATTTTAAAACAGTTTTGACTGCTGCTTGTTGTATGATCCACGTACTTTATTCATTTTGTCTTTGAGTTTTTTTATTTTTTTTTTTTCGTTACATATTTCGTCTGTGAAACTTTCACTCTTAATGAATCCCTTGTTTTGTGATCTAGTTTTTGAGTTTGAGGAGATTTTCTTGCACTTCTTTAGTAATGTTTTTGTGTAAATTATTTATTATCCTCCTTATTGAAATTAATCTTTTTCCGATCTCCCTTTCTCTTTGCCACTCTAATAATTAAACTTTTTAAAATTATTTTTTGTTTATTAAAATTTATATTTAATCTGCAGTATGTTTCTTTGAAAGTAATTGATTTTGTTCTTTCATATTCACATCTTGTTTTCTTTCTTTCCAGGTGAGTACCGGTCGGAAATTGCATTTTAGTAACCTTGGATAGGCCTATATTTCAAGAAAAGCAAATGTAAGTACAAAAGAACTGGTAGAACTGTTTTCCGTGACCTTGTTTGTGTCAGATAAATTTTGCCAACCGTTGTCAACAAGTTTTTTTACCACTGCTTGTCTGAATTGAACTCTTGCTCCGAAGCTGAGAGTTCGAATTCTCCTTGGTAAGATTGTCTGTTTTCATTTGTTTCTAAGGTTTTCTGAAACTATCAGAAGAATATCTGGTAAACCTATGACGAATCCTAGGCTGATCTCTTCAAATTACATACAATTTCACTGTTAAAGAAACCGCATAGTTAATAAGGTGCCGTTAAATAACATGTTTTGCGTTTCGAAACAATTAAAGTTGCTAATATTATAGTTATAAGTTTTTCGAAAGCCTTCACATAATCTATGAACAAGGATATAAGTTGGAAGATTGTATTCCCTTCTTTTCTATGTAAGTTGTTGCATTACGAAGATTCAGTCTGAGCATGAACACGCCTTCTAAATCCATTCTGTTCCTCTTCACTCATTGCCCCAGAAAGAAAGAAAGAAAGAAAGTTAGCTTCCCTTATGAAAAGGTTGCCAGATTTGACAAAGCGTATTACAAATAATTTGGAAACAGACCTCAAAGGTAAAATGATATCCATTTGAAACGATGAGATAATCGAATATACAAAATTTCAGAAAAATTTACACCTAAGTAGCGTTTGAGCTCATTTACAGTTAAGAAAGGGGGGGGGGGAAATATCATCAGATACGTTAGAATGATATGAATGCTATATACCGCGAGAAAAATAATAGTACGGATTTACGTATTGGCATTGATATCTAAACCAATCAACAGCCATCGGTTAAGATAACTATTGAGTTTCTTGTAATTATTTTAGCGTAGTCTATAATTTATCTCTTTGTCTCATAGATCGAAACCTTTTTTGTTCCTTGATTTTGATTTCTTGCTAAGTATTTTATTTGTTGATTTTTGTATTTTCGACAAATATATCAGATGGAAGGCACCTGGGAAGTGCATGGTTTAATGATGGGAGGGAGGGACACCATCCCTCAATTTGGAATCCATGACAACATTCCTAAAATAGTCACTTCAACCAAGGGTCTGTGGCAATCCTGAAAAACCATTAACACCGAATATTATAATTCCCCCCCCTCCTTTTTTCGTTAATGTGTGATTGTAATACAAATATGTATAATTTATATTATTTCTAAAATTCATGTTCACTCATATACTTAGTGTATCCAGTAATTATTCTTGTATGTAAGTTGTAATATTATTCAGTGGTCTTTGCAACCCAGGGTGCCTGGGCAGACGATTTTTTAAAATAAATTATATATTACCATCATCATCATCCTCTTCTTTTTCATGGTATAGGCCTCATGGCCTGTTCCGGCTCAATACTCCATCGCTTTCTTGGTCTGCCAGGGTCCCGTCTTCCTCGTGGTTTATAATTCCATGCCAACTTCGGAAACCTTCCATAATTCATTCTCTGTAAATGGTCGATCCATCTTTTCTTATAATCACAGACTTGCTGAATTATAGATTTAATTTCTAATTCCTCCCTTATGCTTTCATTTCTTATATGCGCTAGTCTTGTACAGACCTTGACTGCTCTTAGAAATTTCATTTCTGATGACTAGACTTCGTTGAATTGCCACACTCAGCATTCAATCAGGTTGTCGATGTACGGTAGTATAGAGGAGGTGAGCGACCGCCCGGTCTCGTAGTATAAGCAGTTCATGTTAAGAGTTGTGACCGGTCCAAATAGATAGAGCAGCTACAGCTAATGTATACCTATGTAAGCACTTGTTTTTTAATTACTGTGGTTGGAATAGTCAAAGAACATTTGTTCAATGTAGACAAGAATTCAATCAGACATACTGCAATGAGAGTGTTGCTGTTCCAAACAATTACTCCTGAAATACCCTTACCCCCGCAGCCAGTCTTGACCCTTTGGAGAACGTGGTTGAATTCTGTTAATTATTATGCAGAACATTACGGAAAAATAATGGAGGTAATTGATGCATTGGATAGCACAGACAGTTCCGCTGTTGCAGCTGTAAAATCATTGCTTTCTGAACAGCTATTGAAAGATATTCTGTCATTGATTCTAATTTTAAAATCGTGTCCAAAAGCATCATCCTGTTGGAATCGTCTAAACTACAACTCTCAGAAGCCCTTAATATAGTGGATAAAGTATCACAAACCATTATCCAAAATAACTATTCATTAATTTCAGAAAAAGTGAAATGTAAGTTAAGAAACATTATTGCTAAAAATTCTGCCTATTCACAACTTCGTATTATAAATTATGTACTATCAGATCACGACAAGACGTCTGAAGTTGGTGTACTAAAAAGTAGTGACTTCCCGTTCTTATGAAATGCACGTATTACATCGTGTGATGTTGAACTACAAGTTCCCAATATACAAACTGTTTAAGTGACCATCGGAGGAGGTTACTTTGCAGTCGGTCAAAATGTACGTAACTCTTCACTGCAATGCACATATTCAAGGATGATATATCTTACATTAAATTTTAAGAGTTAATATATCTCACTATAAAATAATTGTATATTTACATGTTTAGACATTTTCTACTTCAATGATCATTCATTATATTTCTTGAATGCAGGATACAGGTTTTATTATAACCGCAGTATACTGCTCAGTGTTTACATCAGAGGCATACTCCATTCTTTGCACGCCCCCTTCTCATACAGTCTATACTGCGTGCAAAGTAAACCTTGCGAATCTCGTGGCAATTCCACGAAGTCTACTGATGACTGTATATTATTAATTTCTTTCTGTCGTAGGACCCAATTCTCACTACCATATAAGAGGGATGGAACTGCTATAGCCTTATAGAATTTTAATTGTGTTTCCTTCCTTGTTTTATTTCCTAAAACTCTTCTGATTGTACCACACATATTATGGTACTTGGAAAGTTATATTTGTACATCTCTATCATAGCTATAGAATATATCACTTCCCAAATAATTAAAATGTGACATTTGTTTAAGAATAATGTCATCTACTACAATTTTTGATCTTACAGGGTCCTTCCCTTTGAATGCCATTATTTCGGTTTTAGATTTTGATATCTCAAAATTATAAGCTTTTGCTACTGTATTTAGCTTATATACACCATACTGCAGTTCTTCCTCAGACATTTCGATAAGAGCCTGATCATCTGCAAACAGTAACGTGTATATGTATATATATATATATATATATATATATATATGTATATATATATAGGCCTATATCTTTATTAATATAAATTCCTTTGGCTGTTTGTGTTATCTGTTTATTCCACTCGTTTAGCATATCGTCCAAATATAAATAAATAAATATATATACAGGGACATCATTTTATTTTTACTAACATTCCTAATATTAGGCCTAACCTGGCTATACCTTCGGATCAACGATTGAAAACCGGAAACATCGTTTGCTTCCCCCTTCCACGACTGGAGTTCGATGATACTGACGTAATATACAAACAAATCACTTTACTAGGTATAGGAGGGAAGAAAAGTAGTTCATCCATTTACGTAAACTAGGAAATATCAAACTTTTGAGTTTGATAATTTTCATTAGGTTTTTGTTTAATCAAAATACAGTACAGTATTAACAATGACTGTTTTTACTCACGAACTGAGCTGTCCATGTGGACGTATTCATTATGCAGTGTATATTATACTGTCTACAGCATATTAGCGTACAATATAGAGAAAGAAGTTAAATTGAAAAATAACCATAATATGGATATTTAAACACATTTTTTAAAATGGTGGCCGTTCATTTCAATACACGCTTCAGTTCTAATGTGCATATTATCGCACTATAGACTATTGTACCTAATTACAATTACCAGTTTCGTCCTTCGTACGAGTAACTCATGTTGAAATAATTCTGTACCTACTCTATAAAAGAGTACCTTACGTACTGTAAATTCAATCTTCACTTCTGCCCGATCCGAAAAGATAAAATCACTCAGAAATGCTATCTACTGTCCGTTCAAGTGGCTTTGTCGCAGGGTTGTAGAAGGGGGGAAGGAATCACGTGACAGTTAATTACTTAAGGAGGCCCTTTTATTTAAGTTATTTTAAACACTTGAATAATATTACGTAGACGTCCAATTCCTAACAGAAATTAATGTTTTCAGAAAAGAGCTAAGATAGCCCAGCTACTAGATTTTACAAAGGGGCGAACAGAAGCAGGTGGGGGAAACCGGGATGCGACATAGGGAAACGGACGACAGTACCCGTACGAAAATATGATTCAATATTGAAAGCTCTTTCGTCACTGAAAAACGCGAACATATTTCTGAAACGTAGTATACCCACTAACTCAGTACTGCTTACGCGCCCTCGCCTCTTTGTCGTGAATGGTTGGAAGTTTACTAGTAGAAGGGGTGGGAGTGAGGTACATTCCAAAACTCAGGTACAATAAATATTGAAGTAAAAATAAAATGATGTCCCTGTATGTATATATATATATATATATATATATATATATATATATATATATATATATTGTCGGACCATCGGATCTGTGCCCCTTCAGCGCTGTCGTTCTTGGAAAAGTTAACGCCTGTACTCACTCCATTCCACCCGCTTTCCTCCCACCACGTTGAACAGCAGGCCACGAACCTTGCCGAATAGGGATGTTGCCAAACTTCCGACAAACGGTGTCATAAATAACTGGTTCTCCATGCTACAATATTATTTCTTTCAATCAAAATACATCTTGTATTTCTACATTTTTAAAACCTAAATCCCATGTCTCGAATCACTTTACATAGTTTTTCTCTCCAACCTTGGAAATTATTGCTTCTCTCGCAAGCTTCAGTAATTTCTTCAATGTTGAAACTTCTTTCTGAACGGTATAAAATTCTTCTTGTATCTTTCTTCTTAAAATACATCGGTTCATATCATCTACAATAATTAAAAGTTCCCTTGGTCTGTTCTTCTCTGGTGATTCTAGCTTTTCATCTCGTGCACAGACTCCCTCTCTCCTGATTTTCTTTATTAGGAGTTCTGACCTGTCTATATAAATTACATAAAATGCTGTATTATTAGTATTAGTTAAGTAAGTAATTTTAACACATAATCAATTGAAATGAAATAAGCCTCACCTGTGATATCAGCTGCTCTTTTCGTTGCCTGATTTATAGGAAACAGATATTGACCTGTTTGTTTCTCTTCATCGCAAAATGCTATTACGTACTTGCTTAATAATATTTCTTTCGCCACTCCGTGCTACAGTGTTCATGTTGAGTTGACAACACTGGACTGCAAGTGCAAATATTGTAAACTGTCCCGCAAGAAGGCCAAAATTGTGAGTAGTGGGGGGTCAGAAAGGGAGAGAGATAGAAAAGAGAGAGAGAGGACTGCAGGGAGGGAAATGAATTACCGAGGCTAAGAAGGAATTAGGGTTCAGTTCGCATATCTTACGGGGGCACAGATCCGATGATGCGACTATATATATATATATATATATATATATATATATATATATATATATATATATACAGGGACATCATTTTATTTTTACTAACATTTCTAATATTAACCTGGCTATACCTTTGTATCAACGATTGAAAACCGGAAACATCGTTTGCTTCCCCCTTCCACGACTGGAGTTCGGGGATACTGACGTAATATACAAACAAATCACTTTACTAGGTATAGGAGGGAAGAAAAGTGGTTCATCCATTTACGTAAACTAGGAAATATCAAACTTTTGAGTTTGATAATTTTCATTAGGTTTTTGTTTAATCAAAATACAGTACAGTATTAACAATGACTGTTTTTACTCACGAACTGAGCTGTCCATGTGGACGTATTCATTATGCAGTGTATATTATACTGTCTACAGCACATTAGCGTACAATATAGAGAATGAAGTTAAATTGAAAAATAATCATAATATGGATATTTAAACACATTTTTTAAAATGGTGGCCGTTCATTTCAATTCAGGCTTCAGTTCTAATGTGCATATTATCGCACTATAGACTATTGTACCTAATACCAATTACCAGGTTCGTACTTCGTATCAGTAACTCATGTTGAAATAATTCTGTACCTACTCTATAAAAGAGTACCTTACGTACTTTAAATTCAATCTTCACTTCTGCCGCATCCGAAAAGATAAAATTACTCAGACATGCTATCTACTGACCGTCCAAGTGGTTATGTCGTAGGGTCGTAGAAAGGGAGGAAATCACGTGACAGTTAATTACTTAACGAGGCCCTTTTATGTAAGTTATTTTAAACAATTGTATGTGTATAATATTACATATACGTCCAATTCCTAACAGAAATTAATGTTCTCAGAAAAGAGCTAAGACAGCCCAGCCACTAGCATTTACAGAGAGGCGAATAGAAGCAGGTGGGAGAAACCTGGATGCAACATAGGCAAATGGACGACAGTACCTGTGCGAAAATGATTCAATATTGAAAGCTCTTTCGTCACCGAAAAATGTGAACATACTTTTGGAACGTACTGTTTACTATGACCGTAAGGCTACTATGACTGTATATGCGGTCTTGGATCTGTGTGGAGGGCGATTGAACTTCATTAGTAGAAGGGGTGGGAGGGAAGTACATTAAAAAACTCAGGTACAATAAAAATTGAAGTAAAAATAAAATGATGTCCCTGTATGTATATATATATATATATATATATATATATATATATATTTTTTTTTTTCCACTCATTCTGTTCGGTGTTGACATCTGCACTAACTACTCTTTGATTATGATAATTGAAAAGATGCGAAATTTTTTCAGTGTTAATGGGAATTATCTGATAAGATGCGGCGCATACACTGTCATTTATAAACCACAAATTTCACTTGGACGAAAGCATGTTTAATATTTTAAAGCGTAAAGTTATGAAAGTTAAAGTTGAAGGTAGAAGTTATGAGCGCCGCTGGAGGCATTGGGGATGCATATGAAAATTGGACATATTCCATATTGCATGCGGCACTTGCGTCTTATAATTAGGCAGGGGATCGAACACGAGCTGCCGCTCTTCTGGCCGTCGCTGTGATCTCAATGCAGTCTGACAGACCATTTAGACCCACAGAGCGGTAAAACGAAATGACGGACAAAATGTGCACGTCATGTTTTTTTTAATCACACGGAAAATCGCTTGGCATATCCAACGTCAAAGCATGCAAATTTCTACTTCTTTCGTTCGATAGCAAATAGCGGAGATGACGTCTGGTGTCACGCACATGATTGTGCAGCGGACAGGGACGAGAACGTGTTTGGATTTAATTTCATCCATTATGAAGTAATAGCAAAAGTTGAAGCACTGTGACGACATAAATTCGCAAAAGAGAGAAATCTCCATTCTTGATTACCTTATACAGGGACATCATTTTATTTTTACTTCAATTTTAATTGCACCTGAGTTTTTGAATGTACTTCACTCCCACCCCTTCTACTAATGAAGTTCAACCGTCCTCCACACAGATCCAAGCCCGCATATACAGTCATAGTAGCCTTATGGTCACAGTAAACAGTACGTTCCGAAAATATGTTCGCGTTTTCCAGTGACGAAAGAGCTTTCAATATTGATTGATTTTCGCACAGATACTCTCGTCCATTTGACTACGTCGCATCCCGATTTCTCCCACCTGCTTCTATTCGCCTCTCTGTAAAGGCTAGTGGCTGGGCTGTCTTAGCTCTTTTCTGAAAACATTATGTTAGGAATTGGACGTTTACGTAATATTATACCCACACAATTGTTTAAAATAACTTAAATAAAAGGGCCTTGTTAAGTAATTAACTGTCACATGATTTCCTCCCTTTTTACGACCCTGCGACATAACCACTTCGACGGACAGTAGATAGCATGTCTGAGTAATTTAATCTTTTCGGATGGGGCAGAAGTGAAGATTGAATTTATAATACGTAAGGTCTCTTTTATAGAGTAGGTACAGAATTATTTCCTCATGAGTTATTGATACGAAGTACGATCCTGATAATTGGAATTACGTACAATAGTATCGGAATGAACGGCCACCATTTTCAAAAATGTGTTTAAATATCCATATTATGATTATTTTTCAATTTAACTACATTCTCTATAGTGTACGCTAGTGTGCTGTAGACAGTATAATATTCACTGCATAATGAATACGTCCTCATGGACAGCTCAGTTCGTGAGTAAAAACACTCATTGTTAATACTGTACTGTATTTTGATTAAACAGAAACCTAATGAAAATATCAAACTCAAAAGTTTGATATTTCTTAGTTTACGTAAGTGGATGAACTACTTTTCTTCCCTCCTATACCTAGTAAAGTGATTTGTTTGTATATTACGCCAGTATCATCGAACTCCAGTCATGGAAGGGAGTAGCAAACTGTATTTTCGGTTCTCAATCGTTGATCCAAAGGTATAGCCAGGTTAATATTACAAATGTTAGTAAAAATAAAATGATGTCCCTGTACAATTGGAGAAGCAGATCTATATGTGATTTAAAATTAATAACTCTGGGGACAAATGAATGGAGGAATATTATTGTTCATCAATTTTTGAGTAGATTGTTTTCAAAAATTAATATGATACTTTCTTTATGTCATTGAAAATTACCTAACAATCTCTTCTTAGTCTTAATTAAGAAGCAGTTGACTGTAATGTACCGACACAATATGTGTGCAAATGTATGCGATATAGTTATTCAATGTATTATGTATTTCAAGTTATCTTAACTAATGGCTGTTGATTGGTTTAGATATCAATGCCAATAAATCCGTACTATTATTTTTCTCGTAGTATATGGCATTCAAATCATTCTAACCTATCTGATGATATTTTTTCCCCCCTTTCTTAACTGTAAATAAGCACAAACGCTACTTAGGTGTAAATTTTGCTGACATTTTGTATATTCGATTCGCTAACCGTTTCAAATTTATATCATTTTACCTTTTAGGTGTGTTTCCAAATTATATGTAACACGCTTTGTCATATCTGGCAACCTTTTCATAAGGGAAGCTAAATTTATTATTATTTATTTATATAAGTAAATATTCCTTTAAATTTTAAAATGAAGTGGAAAAGATACTCGAAAATTGAAATTTGTATCCCGTGCAGCGGTCTGTGTTTCTAAAGCACCAATACCTGTGTTAAACTTATTTTCAATATGATTGGATAATACATTCATACATACATACATACATACACACATACATACATACATACATACATACATACATACATACATACATACCAAATGGCAGGACTTTCACTGCAAACCCAGTATTCTCCAATCTTTCCTATTTTCTGCCTTCCTCTTAGTCAACGCATATGATGCATATATCTTAATGCCGTCTATCATCTGATATCTTCTTCTACCCCGAACCCATCTTTCGTTCACCATTCCTTCCAGTGGCAGTTTCTTCTCGGTCAGTGACTCAACCAATTCTTTTTATCTCCCTGATCAGTTTTAGCATAATTCTTTCTTCACCCACTCTTTCCAACACAGCTTCATTTCTTATTCTGTCCTCTATCTCTCTGACTAAACTACTAATTTCTGTTATTATTATTATTATTATTATTATTATTATTATTATTATTATTATGTACCAGTAGCGGCCCGCGGTTACAAAGGTTGGCAGTTCTGCATGAAAAATAGTGTATTTAGCAAACGCATGCTGTTTATTGCATCTAAATCTGATAACGCGTGTAATCACAGCCCCTTCTCGAAGATGACTGTGCACCCGAAATTGTACTCCAGCCATCCTGCGCTACACCTCTCCCACCTGGTACAACTAGTCACGTAGTGGAGATGTGCCCCACGTGCTTTTCTAGTTTTTTAAGTAAAATTAACTAAATCCTTCACTCTGGTCTTTGTCCATGTATTTTCTCCTCTAAACAGAATACAGAAAGCGTTTTCATGAGCGCAGCAAAAAACCAATCGTTTCCATTACACATTTCGGTATTAAAATGACTAGTAGGCTACATGATTTCCTCGACTTTTTCCAGAAATTTCAGTATTTAAACTTTGTGTAGGACGTCCTAATTTCTTAAGTTACCATCCAATTTCTCTTTTAATTTCGAAAAGGGTTGGTCGATTAGGTTTTAATTCCATTCGTTTTTAATATAAAATATTTTCTTAGACACACTGACTAATCACATCACACCACCCACAGTACTATAACACACCGGAACTGTAATGATATACAGCAGTCCAGAAGCCTATGTGTTCTAACGCAGGTCATAAAGATATGAGGGTGTTGGCGGTTCTTTTGAGCGTATTCCGAATCTCACCGGGGAGCAATCCGATGGCATCACGGTGTTCCGAATTCCACCGATTACGTCATTGATACTCCACCGGTGTCGCACCGGTGCCATCAGCTTGCAGAGGTGGTGGCAGTCTCCATTAGCCGCCATCAGTGAATCTGATTGGTTCTTGTATAGGGCGGGAATTAGCAGACGAATAACATCGTGCACTGTTGTGTCATGGCGGTGTGTTCTGCTGTATTGTTTGTAATGAGCACAACGTAAAAACAATATGTTAATGGCTTATGAGCGAACATGTCAACGGACCGGTTATTACTACCGGTTCAAGAAATAAATTGTTCATGCTCTCTTATCTTTGAACGAGATGGCAGTACGAAAATTTCGCAAAATTTTGCTAGCGCAGTACAGACAACAACTTGTACAGTCGCCATGACAGCCATCGATCCTTCCAGCAGTTTTGTTCCTTATTTCGCTGGAACGTGACGTCATTGATGCCGCCGGACCGGTGAGATTCGGGCGCTGTTTGTATATTTGGAGAGAGCTGCTTCGGTTGCAGCTCTAATGCAGTCTTATGGGACGGTGAAGAAAACCAGTTTTCTGCTGCCTACTGCCCCACGTTGAGCTCCAGGAACTGCCGATCACAGATCCGAAAAGTACACTACAGCTAAACTTCTCGAGCATTTCAAGGCTCCTACAGACAGTAAAATCTCGAATCGAAGGAGAATGAATTGGAAAAATAAATGAAACAATGAACTAGATTACATAAAAGCACGTTTTACATTTTTAATTTTTTCAGGTCCATTTAAATGGCGGTTCTGCAGCTCTGCAGTTCTTATTGTAGAGCCGCCCCTGTACTGTACCGAAGTAGGTCTACATATGATATCTCCGTGCAGTTTAAATTCTCAGTTTTCCCTTGAGAGGTAGAACTTAAACTGTGGGGATTCGATCCGGCATTAGAACTGGAATCCGGTGTGGCTTAGTGGATAAAGCGTCAGCACGTAGAACTGAAAACCCGGGTTCGAGTCCCGTTGTCTGAGACAATTTTTCTCTGTTCTATTCATCCTTCATAATACTATTTTTTCGCTTGGTACCAGTTACTTTGTAAATCTTGTTCCGTAATTCTTAAGCACGAACATTTCAGATTTGGTTTTAATAATAGTCATATATTTCAGACTTGTAATAATAGGCCTATTTCACTCGTTCAGAATAATTTTGGCATTGCTACAACTATTAGCATGACAACAGACACCGGCATATAATAATATCCTTCTCCAGTTAGGCCCTATCACCTATAATCGAACAGTACTACCAAAATAAAAAAAATTGAGAACATAATATTAATTTCATATTAAGTGCAGCTTATATACAGGACGTGTCTCTGTCATGTTTCGCAGCACAATTTTCCTATTAATATTTCAGGAGAAAAATTCTCTCCGGCGCCGGGGATCGAACCCGAGTCCTTGGTTCTACGTACCAAGCGCTCTGACCACTGAGCTACGCCGAATTCAATCCACTACACCGGATCGAATTCTCCTCCTTCAATGTTCCCCTTTGTGGCCTGACTCCAAGTTAGGCATATATGTTGACGTGTATCCAATGTCAACTGCCATTATACTAGGAGCGCACTCAGCTGAGTGATTTGTTGGCTGGGATTCCGCAGTTAAGTGCACAGTAATCTGTACAGACATATGCACTGCTAGCTATGAGAATATTATAGATTTATTAATTTGTTATACATAATAATATCTGTAATATTGACAATTAACTGCGGAATCCCGGCCAAATAAGTCACTCAACTGAGTGCGCTCCTAGTATAATGGCAATTGACATTGGACATTCACGTCAACATATATGCCTAACTTGGAGTCAGGCCACAAAGGGGAACATTGAAGGAGGAGAGTTCGATCCGGTGCTGTGGATTGAATTCGGCGTAGCTCAGTGGTCAGTGCGCTTGGTACGTAGAACTAAGGACCCGGGTTCGATCCCGGCGCCGGAGCGAATTTTTCTCCTGAAATATTAATTGTCAATATTACAGATATTTTCTGTATGACAAATTAATAAATCTACAATACAATTTTCCTAGTCTTTTCATATTTAACATAAGTTTCCTCTCGCCCTATCTCCTACCTGATAACAGTTTCTAGAAAAATACAGAACTCTTTGATTTCAAGACACAAGCATTAGACGCCTAATAAAGAATCCCAACTGCGTGTGACTGGAATAGCAATGGCGTCTCTTTGAGTTAGGCGCGTCCTTGTTTGTTTTGGTCCAGCCGGTGCATCGCCCGCCAGTGGAACAGAAATAGAAGCCGCGACAACTGCTAAACAAAATATTAACCGCACCGAAAAAAAAAAAAGTCTCATCGCACCAGAAATAGAGACGATTCTATCCGGGTCTGTCTGTCTGTCTGTCTGTCTGTCTGTCTGTCTGTCTGTCTGTCTGTCTGTCTGTCCGAACACTCCAGCACGGTGGAATTCTTATCTGGAGCCTAAGAATAAAGCTTGGGGTACGACATTGCCATCTCCATCTTCGGTCCTGAGGTTACAGTGGATATACTCTATCTTGGAAGAAGGCATACATTGCTCCGGTTTAAATTTAGAAAGGATGCAGTCACGTGACAGCCAGTGCTGTCTGCAAAACATTTTCTAAGGATGTAAGTTAGATATCTTCTCTTCTGGATTATATTGCATTTGCAACTTGGGAAATAAACCGTACAGTTTGAAACAAAAACTAGTTTTCAACGCTGGAAATTATGGCGAAACAAATGATACTTTGATGAGCAAAACGTGTACAGCGTCCTTTTACGGTTTCTTCCTTTTTCTTTGTCGTTGAGTATATAATTTCTACAGCCATAAAATCATGCTCGTTGGTATAGAGCAGATCTTGTGCTGCATCTTGGGAAACATGGACTATAATAGGAGTATTTGATGATATAATAATAATAATAATAATAATAATAATAATAATATTAATAATAATAGTAATAATAATAATAATAATACAGACGTGGACAAATTATTAGCACAATTGAAGATTTTTATTATATATTTTTACAAAATATGATTCTTCAATTTAGACTACAGTTGACATTTTTGTGTATTTCCAAATTATTAGCAAAATTGAAGATTTGTATTGTATATTTTTCAAAATTTAACTCCTCAATTTGGACTACATTTGATATTTTTGGATATTTACAAATTATTAGCAAAACTGAAGGTTTTTATTGTATTTTTTTACAAAATTCGATTCTTCAATTTGGACTACAGTTGACATTTTGGATATTTCCAAATTGTTAGCAAAATTGAAGATTTTTATTATATATTTTTACAAAACTTAACTCTTCAATTTAAACTACAGTTGACTTTTTGCAATGATGGAAATATGCAAAATTGTCAACTGTAGTCTAAATTGAAAAGTCAAATTTTGTAAACAGAATTATCATAAAAATCGTCAATTTTGTTAATAATTTGTCCACGTCTGTAATAATAATAATAATGGTTTATTTTAACTGGCAGAGTTAAGGCCATTCAGCCTTCTCTTCCACTCAACCAGTATGATAGAAAATTACTACAGTGCTATGAATATAACATAATTAGGCTAATACAATACAATTCAAAGTAGTACAATACTACAATACAAGACAATATAATGCATAATTAATATAATACAATGACAATTCTTTTCATCTTCACAACACCAATAAAATAATTATATAATAATAATAATAATAATAATAATAATAATAATAATAATAATAACAACACTTACTTACAAATGGCTTTTAAGGAACCCGAAGGTTCATTGCCGCCCTCACATAAGCCCGCCAGCGGTTCCTATCCTGTGCAAGATTAATCCAGTCTCTATCATCATACCCCACCTCCCTCAAATCCATTTTAATATTATCCTCCCATCTACGTCTCGGCCTCCCTAAAGGTCTTTTTCCCTTCGGTCTCCCAACTAACACTCTATATGCATTTCTGGATTCGCCCATACGTGCTACATGCCCTGCCCATCTCAAACGTCTGGATAATAATAATAATAATAATAATAATAATAATAATAATAATAATAATAATGATTTATTTTAACTGGCAGAGTTAAGGCCATTCGGCCTTCTCTTCCACTCAACCAGTATGATAGAAAATTACTACAATTCTATGAATATAACATAATTAATACAATACAATACAATTCAAAGCAGTAGAATACTACAATACAAGACAATATAATGCATAATTAATATAATACAATGACAATTCTTTTCATCTTCACAACACCAATAAAATAATTATATAATAATAATAATAATAATAATAATAATAATAATAATAGTAATGATAGTCATACCTAAATTAAATTAAATTATTAAACTCGATCACAATTATAACTTTAATTTGACTGCGCCCGTAAGAAATCGTTTAGGCTTTTATTCAAAGTGGTTATTGTCTGGCAGCCCCTAATCCTCTGAGGTAGAGAATTCCATTCACGGGGGACTGAGACAGTAAAAGAGGATGAATAGTGGGATGTTCTATGGGCAGGAATTGCTAGGATTTGGCTCTCCTGTGACTTGGTGTTTAGATTGTGATTGGAGGATAAGTAGTTAAACCAGGAACGAAGATAATTTGGAGTAGAAGTGTGGAGAACTCGAAACAGAAGAGAGAGCGAATGAAGTGTTCTACGGTTACTAAGTTGCAGCCAGGATAAAGATTTGAACGAGGGTGTAATGTGGTCAAATTTGTCAAATTTGTGATATGTCTCCTGATAGCTTCTGTAGCTCAAAACGAAGATAAAACTTAGAATTTAATTTACAGTTTTTGTCTGGATGTAGTTAAATTTCTTAGCTACGCAATACTCTCTGGTTGGAAGGTGGCGTTACATAAATTATTCCCACTTCCTATCTTTTCTGTCATCTCTCATGTATTTAATGATCTGTGTAGCCAAAAAGCTTGAAAATAAATAATTCCAAACTTACGTTGCCTTCTGGCATATTTCACAACCATTCATTTCTGCAGTTGAGAAGGTAAATTAAGTGTAAAGATTTTAAATACAGTTTTCTCCTGGCACAATCCACTAAATAAATTTCGTGTTTGAAATGGAGATTATGAATGAAACATTTAGAAGTAGAATAATTTACTAGTTGTCATTTTACCTTCAGTATATCAGTGTTCTAAATAGTTTCTGGATTGAAATAGGAGTTAAATAAAAGTTATTTATAATTACTAAATGCACTATCACCTTTACTTTTTAACTTTGCTCTGGAGTATGTCATTAGGAAAGTCCAGGATAACAGAGAGGGTTTGGAATTGAACGGGTTACATCAGCTTCTTGTCTATGCGGATGACGTGAATATGTTAGGAGAAAATCCACAAACAATTAGGGAAAACACGGGAATTTTACTTGAAGCAAGTAAAGAGATAGGTTTAGAAGTAAATCCCAAAAAGACAAAGTATAAGATTATGTCTCGTGACGAGAATATTGTACGAAATGGAAATATAAAACTTGGAAATTTATCTTTTGAAGAGGTGGAAAAATTCAAATACCTGGGAGCAACAATAACAAATATCAATGACACTCGGAAGGAAATTAAAAGCAGAAGAAATATGGGAATTGGCTGTTATTATTCGGTTGAGAAGCTTTCATCATCCAGTCTACTATCAAAAGATGTGAAAGTTAGAATTTATAAAACAGTTATATTACCGGTTGTTCTTTATGGCTGTGAAACTTGGACTCTCACTCTGAGAGAGGAACATAGGTTAAGGTTGTTTGAGAATAAGGTGCTTAGGAAAATATTTAGGGCAAAGAGAGATGAAGTTACAGGAGAATGGAGAAAGTTACACAAAACAGAACTGCACGCATTGTATTCTTCACTTCACATAATTAGGAACATTAAATCCAGACGTTTGAGATGGGCAGGGCATGTAGCACGTATGGGCGAATCCAGAAATGTATATAAAGTGTTATTTGGGAGGCCGGAGGGAAAAGTACCTTTGGGGAGGCCGAGACGTAGATGGGAAGATAATATTAAAATGGATTTGAGGGAGGTGGGATATGATGGTAGAGACTGGATTAATCTTGCTCAGGATAGGGACCAATGGCGGGCTTATGTGAGGGCGGCAATGAACCTCCGGGTTCCTTAAAAGCCAGTAAGTAAGTATGTATGTAATGATATTTGAACAGTTGCTATATGAGTTGAAAACTACAAATTTAATGTTGTCGATATTTTGAAACATGGTGTTACGTATTTCGCAGAAAGTTGAGTCTTTTGTAAGACATTGTCAACACGATTGCCAGACAACAGTGTTCATTAAAAAATTCTTGGAAATATGGAAACTCGTCCTCAAAAGAACTGGAAAGCCTGGAGGCATTTCTCCAATATCCGGTCTGAAATCCTCTTATGTCTTGGTAGACTTTCAATGTTTGTAATCCTGTTTTTCCTTCCAGTCTTTCGCAACTCCCCTATTTATGATTTCTGAGTGGCTACAACTGGTAGAGCAAGTCTTTGTAACGATATTTCGCTTCCTTCAACGGACTCTCAAAGAGAGTGTAATATTGCAGGAAGTATTGTGTGAAATATAGTTTGAACTTCATTAAAGATTTTCCGCAGGAAGTGGAAGTAAATAAATTTACTATAAATGTGAGTTAATAGAAGAATTATGCGGTTAGCGATCGGTAACAATTAATTTCTTTATAATATTAGCAATGATGTTCCAGTTCAGAAATTTGTCTTCATCATTCAAAAGACCCACGCGCATTAACTAATTTACTTCTACTCTTAAATGATGCGAAGATGACGCTCATTTGTTCACATTGCGCATATTATACCGGGTGATCCATTGGGAAGACATAAAATAAAAACGCTATAATATGGGAACTGTTCCTGTTTATTTTTCAGTAATCAGATGTCACCGTAATGAATTCAGTAAAGACCACGTTAATAACAAAATGTAATTTCAAAAATGTGTCTTGCATGGACTTCTATAGTTTCCTGAAGTAAAGGGCAATACTTGTATAGCAAATCCACTCATCAAAGAAATATGATGTAGATTGTGCAGTTCATCTTCATAGAGGATGTTAAAATATTTAAAAGACAATATGAGGCAAACAATTTTGTTATGGAACAAGTTCAGAATACAGTGACATGGATATGATGTACGTAAGATTCAATTAACCTGAAGTATTTTTAAACAGATAAGTTAACGTAATTAATCCAAGCTGGTTGCAATATAATGAAATGGTTAACAATGACTTAAGCCAAGTATCCATGCTACTTTATTATATATAATTATTAGGCCTATAGCGTAGTTATTGTAAACAGTGTAGTATTTATTACTTTAAAATAAATAAAACTGAACCTTATTGCTCACTGGTATTATACAGGGACATCATTTTATTTCTACCAACATTTCTAATATTAACATGGCTATACCTTTGGATCAACGTTTAAGAATCGGAAACACCGTTTTCTACTCCCTTCCACGACTGCAGTTGGATGATACTGGCGTAATATGCAAACAAATCACTTTACTAGGTATAGGAGGGAAGAAAAGTAGTTCATCCATTTACGTGAACTGAGAAATATCACGCTGATAATTTTCATTAGATTTTTGTTTAATCAAAATATAGTACAATATTAACAATAGGCCTAAGTGTTTTTATTCACGAACTGAGCTGTCCATGCGGATGTATTCATTATGCAGTGTATATTATACTGCCTACAGCATATTAGCGTACAATATAGAGAATGAAGTTAAATTGAAAAATAATCATAATATGGATATTTAAACACATTTGTTAAAATGGTGACCGTTCATTTCGATACAGGCTTCAGTTCTAATGTGCATATTATCGCACTATAGACTATTGTACCTAATTCCAATTACCAGATTCGTACTTCGTACCAGTAACTCATGTTGAAATAATTCTGTACCTACTACCTAAGAGTAGGCTTACCTTACGTACTGTAAATTCAATCTTCACTTCTGCCCCATCCGAAAAAGATAAAATTACTCAGACATGCTATCTACTGTCCGTCCAAGTGGTTACGTCGCAGGGTCGGAAATCACGTGACAGTTAATTACTTAACGAGTCCCTTTTATTTAAGTTATTTTAAACAGTTGTATAATATTACGTAGACGTCCAATTCCTAACAGAAATTAATGTTCTCAGAAAACAGCTAAGACATGCCAGCTACTAGCATTTACAGAGAAGCGAATAGAAGCAGGAGGGGGAAACCGGGATGCGACGTAGGCCAATGGACGGCAGTATTTGTGCGAAAATGATTCAATATTGAAAGCTCTTTCGTCACTGGAAAACGCGAACATATTTTTGGAACGTACTGTTTACTATAACCGTAAGTTTATTATGACTGTATATGCGGTCTTGGTTCTGTGTGGAGGACGGTTGGACTTCATTAGTAGAAGGGGTGGGAATGAAGTACATTAAAAAACTCAGGTACAATAAAAATTGAAGTAAAAATAAAATGATGTCCCTGTATAAACACAAGTAATATTGGATGTTCAGATAAAATGTTGATTCATGTCAACTTTAATATGTGTCCCGTTTTTTATTTTGGGAATGTGGTCTTCTTAATTTATAAATTATGTCTTATTAATGTACCTATATATAATTAATTTTACATGAATTCACATTAAGCAGTATTTCGTGTGATGTCATTGCTTCTAGTGTTTTATCTGTGGGAATCTGTGTTTAAAATTAATTGGAAATTATGAAATCGTTTTTACTTATACTTTTCCACCTTCAATATGTTTACAGTAATAACTTTGAGAATCAGTAACGGCTGGTGGTCAAAATAATGAGTGTGCTACAATCTCTACATCGGGTTACTGCATACACTTATATGTATTTATCACCGGTATTTATCTTAATTTGAGACTCGCCTAGTGACGAAATATGAAGTTTATACGACGTTCCTTCCTACTGCAGAACTTGTCAATTACCCTGGTGTTAAACCCCTCCATCTTGGACATCATACACTTTTCTATTGACAGTATTGCAAGAGCAGTGAGACGATCCTGTGACATAGTGTTCCTTAAAAACGTTTTTATGCGTTTCAAGCAAGAAAAACATCTTTCTGGCTCAGCAGTGGTCATTGGTATTATAACCAAAATATTTAACAACTTCTTTACTTCACAGAATGGATTCTGTGAATTGTTGGAGGCTATGTATTGAAACAATTGAACAGCTCCACCTATATTTCGGAAGTCGAGTCTTCCGTATAGAACTCCAAGCTTTGTCTTTAACATTCGTTTGTTCAGTACAGTATAGCTGTTGGCAGCAACTTCAAGTTCTCGTTCAGGAAAATTATGCAAAAATTTGTCAAAAAATTCGCCGTTTAACAATTTTGTTGCGTCTAGGTACCTTAAAGATTGAAACGATGAGTCGTTTCCTGAATTATACTGTCACATACTTCCTTGGCTTCAATTTTCGGATTCCATTTTCCGTCGCTTGCTGACTGATTCAGGAGGAACCTCAAAAAAACTGGTAGATGGCAGCAGCAGTCGGACACTTGGATTACCAAATACATTGTAAATAGTTCCGAGTTCTTCCACAAACAAGCGTTCTTTCGTTACGCTTTACTTTTGCAATCTCCAAGCTACTTTGTGCTGAAGCTGACTACAGCACTTTCCCGCGTAAAAATAGGCAATCAGAGCAGTTATTTCAGCTTCGCACATGCGCATTTATTGTCTACATTCTCATGTAGAGTTTTGAGTAGCACAACGAACCCCCTGAGGCACCAAAGAGCGAAGAGCGAAGACTAAACACTCTATAACGCATCATGAACATAGCCACGGGAAATTATCAATTGACAGATGAAGTACTGTGGTATTACAAATACATTATCTGAGCAAAAATTATCACTGTGCTATAGCACTGTAGCACATAGGGTCGGGCCGCCCCTGCTTTGAATGATTTTCTTATAAAGAATTAGCTTCTCCGCCTTGGGGAATAGTACGTAGGCCTAATTCTCTGCAATAAATAAGTTGTTTATTGTTTATTGTTAGTAAATAACATGTACAAAAATAGTCTTAATTCTTCCCTGAAGGAGTAAAACTTATGCTCAGGGAGTTATCTAAACACATACTTAACACAAAGATAATTATTTGACACAAAGTGGGTCAAAGAAAAAAAATTATAGAAATAAATTAACTTTAAAAATACAATTTCAATTTTAACAGTTTAATGGCCAGTTTGTCCAAGTAATGTTTACTTTTGCTTAACGAATGTTGAATTAACAGTCTGTTTATTTTAACGCTTTGTTAATGTATTTTCCATTTGTTCAACATAATTTTGTTTAAGATAACCAACACTTAACCATGACGTCTGTTAACACTATTTTAACTGCTCAACAGCAGTTGGTAATGATTCTACACAAGTAAGACAATTTTTGATTGGCTAAAATTAATCTTTAAATTCTATGTTATAGAGTGAGTCATGAAACTTACATAAAATGAAAACCTGTTATAGTAGGCCACGCTCCATATACAAACAGTTGGCAAATGAAAGTTGTAAGTGACGTGCCGAATAATAATTACTGAATGCAATTGCAACTGCGTTTGAAAGTGAGTATTTTAGTTTGGAGGGCGACAACATATGCTGTAAAGTGTGTAACACAGAACTAAAGGTTAACGTTCTTAAGATTTGTAAAAGCATTGTGAAACGAAAAAAACCATAGTGAACGTTTGCCGTCATTTCTCTCATTTGCACGGTTTACAAACTCTGATTTTTATAATGATTTGTGGAAATGATGGTATCTGCGAATATTCCAATATAAAAGCTCAGTAATCCACATTTTCAACGGTTTATGGAAAAATACAAGTCTAGAAAACTGCCTAGTATAACATCAATGCGTACAACCTACTTATCGTCTGCATACGAAAAAAACTTGATCCGCATTCGACCAGTATAGGTAGTAACAAAATATTTGTATCTATAGATGAGAGTACAAGCATATTTTTACTGAAAACAGAAGGAATTTCACTTTTTCACACTTAAAAATGCACATTATTATACAGTAGCGTGCAAATTAATCCGAACACGACATATTTTTACATTTTCTGTCATTGTTGGCCTTACAGCTGCTCATACCGCTTTAATTGACATCTGTAGTACGTGTAATTCCATTGTTGAAGGTCTGTCGTTATTATTTTTTTATAATATGTGACATTTTGCCTGTCGTTTTGTACTTATAAGCATTTCAGATGTGTTGAAGTCTTAATACTGCAATCCTGTGTACATTCTGTCGTTTTCACAAATGGATACAACTTCACGAAAACGGTCTAAAATTATAACATTAGCAGAGCATTCTTCTATGGCACAGAGGCAAATTTCTGCAGAATGTCACATCGGTTTGGCTACTGTTAATTCGATCATAAAACGGTACAGGGAGACTGGATCCATCACACCCCACAAAAAAAGGAAACTGTGGCCGGAAAAGGAAGACTTCACCTGCAGATGATCGTTTAATTGTCAAGAAAAGTAAATTAAATCCAAGACTAACTGCTGTCGACTTGACCCGCGAGTTAATGGCTACCACTGGGGCGAATATTCACGTCACAACAGTGCGGCGTAGGCTTTTGGAAGCTGGACGAAGGGCTCGTAAGCCTATTAAGAAGCAACTGCTGACCCCTGTTATGTGCAAAAAACGCTTAATGTGGGCAAAATTACATCAACACTGGACAGTGAATGACTGGAAGAATGTACTTTTTTCCGATGAGTCTCATTTCGAGGTCCACTGCCACCGTGTTTCTTACGTACGGAAAGGATCTGAAAAAGTAACAGCAGCTCATCTCCAACAAGCACCCAAATACCCCCCCCAAAGTAAAGTTTTGGGGTTGTTTTACACATGAAGGGCCTGGAGCATTAATACCTATCAAGGGAATGATGAATTCTGACAAATATATTCACTTATTGGAAACCAGAATCGTACCCCAGCTGCAAAAATCATTTCCGGATGGCAGAGATGTGTTCCAACAAGACCTGGCACCATGCCATACGTCTCGAAAAACTACAGAATTCTTCAACAAGAAGAATATTCAGGTACTCCCCTGGCCAGGCAACTCACCCGACATGAACCCCATTGAGAACTTGTGGTCAATTTGCAAAAGAAGAATGCAAAAAATGGATTGTTCTACAAAGGAGAAGATGATTTCTGCCCTCATTGGTGTATGGTTTCGCGATGAAGAAATGAAGAATATTTGTGGTAAATTAGTGGAATCCATGCCAAATCGTCTCAGAGCTGTTATTAGGAGTCACATAGATTACTGAGGTATGTCTTAGATCCTTTTTTTTTATCCCGTTTGAGTGTTTTTGCACAAGTAATTACGTTGTTCAGGTTAATTTGCACTCTCTGTATATTGTAACGGACTACAGTTTGCATCAGAATAATGTACCTCGAATACTTGTGGGTAATTCGACTAATTCGTCGTTGTTGTATACGGTGTTGTAAATAGTGTAAGTAATATTGTAAACATGTAACTAACGCGCATACATATTATATGACAGTGGTAACCTGTAGAAACGTTGCATTTTTGTTCCGCCGATCTATACCAGCAAACAGTCGCATGCTGTCGCTGGACTGCTCGTATCAACTAGTAAACACAGGTACTCTATACACCAGTAGGGGAGAGTAGGGTAGTATCGGACATCGGGTAATATCGGACAGTGCGTTTCTTTCATATACCACCATATGGTAGTACCTGAATGACATGGTTACGTTTTTCTATGTGACATCACAGAAACGTAACCATGTCAATCAGGTACTATCATCGTGTGGTAGATGAAAGAAACTCACTGTCCGATATTACCCGATGTCCGATACTACCCGACTGTCCCCTACCAGTGAACCTCGTGGCGAACTGGGACAAAGTGTCGTCCCTGGTTATAAGTTTTCTGTCCCTTACTTCTTCCCACTGACAAACCTCTATTCGGTGACCCTACTGTTACTTCATCCCTTCCGGTTCTTGTAGAATCTGTTACATATATGTTTAGGGGTATAACCCCATTATGTTTGCGTAAATCGGTTAATAACAAATCATTTATATAAACCAAGAATAAAATTGCCATGAATGAGTGAAGTTTATCTTCAAATCCACCTGAAGATCTGGATATAAGTAACATCAATGTCCATAAACTACGACAAAATCTTAGGAAACAAGAGTACGACAAATGGTGTGCGCTACGACATAAAGGAAAAGGTGTTATTTTATTTCAAGAATGTACTCCCGGAAATAAATGGATTTTTTCTAAGGAGGGTCTGTCTTCCTCTGAATGGCGGGACGCAATTAAGATGAATGCTAACGTAGCACCAGTGAGAAGTCTTCATGGGAGATCCTTGGACGGTTTCCGTTGCAGATACTGCAACGAGATTGAAACCTTAGCACACGTCCTAGGATCCTGCCATCATAACATCCGAAAGCTAATAGCACAAGCCCTTAGAAACAAATCCTTCGAGGTCCATGAAGAGGTGCACTGCGTTGCGTCTGAAGGCGGCGGAATTAGAAGAGCGGACATCGTGGCTCTAGACAAGACTAATAGTAAAGGCTTTATACTGGACCCAACTGTTAGATTTGAGATGAGCCAGACCCAACCATCCGAGGTCAACAAAGAAAAACAACAAATTTATGAGCCTACTATTCCGTATTTTCGAGAAAAATATCAGATGGAAGGCACCTGGGAAGTACATGGTTTAATGATCGGAGCGAGGGGCACCATCCCACGATCAACTGTAAACACTATCAAAACATTTGGCATCCATGACATCATTCCAAAAATAATTACTTCAACTATTAAAGGGTCTGTGGCAATTCTGAAAAATCATTTATATGGAATATCATAATGCCCCACTTTTCTATTTGTTAGTGTGTGATTGTTACATATATATGTACAAATTTATTATTTATTAAACTTAAGCCCCTGGTTCACATTTCAATTTGACTCATCTATCTTACTGTAATCGTTACTATTCTTATATGTGTGTTATTCTGTGTTTTTGGCAACCCAGGATGCCTGGGCAGACTATTTCTTGGAATAAATTATATTACTAAATGGAGCAATAGAAAATTAAAGAAGTAAAAAGTGTAAAACGAAATCATAAGAGAAGAAGCGAAGATGATAATAGAATCTAAGAAAGGAGAAGATGTAAGTACGATCCGAAGTGGTGAGAGGGGAAGGAAAAGGGAGGAGATAGGAGGGTTGGTGAGAGGAAGTGGTTGGTGTGGGGAGGCCTACTCAACTTGCAATTAATGAACTGCCGCAGTTCACCTGAGCGCGCGCAATCTCAGTGGCAGAAACCAGCAGTCAGTCTTGCAAAGCTTGGGTTACAGAAGTTAGTAACTACCTCTCACCCTGCGTTCCGTGTAACCAGAGACAGAATCGATCTGTTGCCTCACACCTGGAAGGTCAGCTTCTTTACTTAACCCAAGATATAACTGAATATTTCCATCTAAAACGGAATTTGTTACGTTACGAGGTTTAAATTTGTACCTTTTCTATGAACAGGCTTCTATCTCTCTCATAAAGCGACACTTTTAAAATAAAGTGACCATGTTCTTCATCAATAGGCTTGTATAAAACCTTAGCACAGCCAGTATTAAGCTATGGTAGTGAAGCGTGGACTGTGAAGAATAAAGATGTCAGTAGAATAACAGCAAGTGAGATGAGGTTCATGAGAGCAACAGCTGGATATACTCGCTGGGATCATAAAAAAATGAGGACATAATGCAAGAACTTCAAATTGAACCCATTATGCAGTTCATCAGCAAATATCAACTTCAGTGGAAGGGTCATCTCGAACGAATGAATCGATACAGAATTCCAAAAGCACTGTTTCATTACCATCCATATGGCAAAAGATCTCTAGGCCGTCCAAAGAAGAGATGGACTGAAAATTCTAGTTTGAGACCGTAACAGGCCACTTGGCCTAATACTTGTTAGGAAGATGATGATGATGTTCTCCATCAATCTTCCTGGACTCAAGTCAAGTAGACTATCCTCAGTTTCCTTGCAAATTATCTAAATGCATTTTCACTCTCTTAAGTGAGAACTCCAATGAAAATCATGAACATTTTTCTAAAATATATAATCGATTATTTCACTTCTTTAGAATGTATATTTTCGTACTGCAAATGGATTTAGTTCAGTTCTGATTACAAATATGTTTAATATTTTTTTAAACATTAAGGCTGTAGGAGAGCGTGGCATTTAAACCACTGTCAAAATTATTTTTTCATCAAGAATTTTTTTTACATATTTCTAATTACATATGTAACTTTTCCTTTTAAAGTTGGCTCCCTGAAGTTATTAGATGAATGTAGCGGAGGAGAATTTTAATTTACATAAATATTCATTTTAGGAATATGTATGGCAAGACTTTCCTGTGTTAAATTTCAACGTACCTCGTTTACATGTTTCAACCTATTTATGGGTCATTTTTAGAACTGGTCGTTGTTGGTCTTGGCGCCACTCGTTCTGTTTCCTGTGAGGTTGTGTTCCTGTGGTATAGTGTAGAGTCAAAGAGTGTGTGTGTGTGTTTTGAAGTTGAGTTGTGTGTTGAGAATTTCGTTGGGGTGTGTTTTTGTGTGTCTGTATATTTCATATTGTTCTAGTGTGTTTAGTTTGTGGCTTTTTGGTTGGATGTGTAGTATTTCCATGTCTGTGTTGCTGTCTCTGTGGGTGTGGTTAGCATTTGTGATATGTTCTGCATATGTGGAGGTGTTTTGTAATTCTGTTATGGCTGTGATGTGTTCTTTGTAACGTGTTTGACATGATCTGCCTGTCTGTCCTATGTAGGAGGTGTTGCACATCACAGCCATAACAAAATTACAAAACACATCGACATATGTAGAACACTTCACAAATGCTAACCACACCCACAGAGACATCAACACAGACATGGAAATACTACACATCCAACCAAAAAGCCAGAAACTAAACACACTAGAACAATATGAAATATACAGACACACAAAAACACACCCCCAACAAAATTCTCAACACACAACTCAACTTCAAAACACACACACTCTTTGACTCTACACTATACCACAGGAACACACCCTCACAGGAAACAGAATAAGTGGCGCCAAGACCAACAACGACCAGTTCTGAAAATGACCCATAAATAGGTCGAAACATGTAAACGAGGTACGTTGAAATTTAGTACAGGAAAGTCTTACCATACATATTCCAAAATGATACAGTGTTAAAAGTTGTGTAATGAAGAAATATATTCATTTTACTTTAAAATAAATTTTTGCTTAAGTTTATTTTTTTTTTATTCAACACCAACTTAGTCATTTCATTTTCAATATATAAAGTTTGAAAATAGTAAAAACGTAATATCCGTGACAATAGAATGGCTGAAATATGATATTCGCTCCATTTTTAAACTGTAGCAAGGGAATCATATATTATCAATACATCTTAAAAAATGTTTAAATATTGTTATTTTTATTTGATTTAATTAAATTCTCTGTTGCTTAATTATTGCGCCTGTAGTAATTTTCCATTCTTTTTTATTTTTTCTGCTACATTTCTGAATCCTACATCTGTGTTGATATATTCCTACTTACTACTACTTACTGGCTTTTAAGGAACCCGGAGGTTCATTGCCGCCCTCACATAAGCCCGCCATTGGTCCCTATCCTGAGCAAGATTAATCCATTCTCTATCATCATATCCCACCTCCCACAAATCCATTTTAATATTATCTTCCCATCTACGTCTCGGCCTCCCTAAAAGTCTTTTTCCCTCCGGCCTCCCAACTAACACTCTATATGCATTTCTGGATTCGCCCATACGTGCTACATGCCGTGCCCATCTCAAACGTCTGGATTTAATATTCCTAATTATGTCAGGTGAAGAATACAATGCGTGCAGTTCTGTGTTGTGTAACTATCTCCATTCTCCTGTAACTTCATCCCTCTTAGCCCCAAATATTTTCCTAAGCACCTTATTCTCAAACACCCTTAACCTATGTTCCTCTTTCAAAGTGAGAGTCCAAGTTTCACAACCATAAAGAACAACCGGTAATATAACTGTTTTATAAATTCTAACTTTCAGATTTTTCGACAGCAGACTGGATGATAAAAGCTTCTCAACCGAATAATAACAGGCATTTCCCATATTTATTCTGTGTTTAATTTCCTCCCGAGTATCATTTATATATGTTACTGTTGCTCCAAGATATTTGAAGTTATCCACATCTTCAAAAGATAAATTTCCTATTTTTATATTTCCATTTCGTACAATATTCTCGCCAAGAGACATAATCATATACTTTGTCTTTTCGGGATTTACTTCCAAACCTATCGCTTTACTTACTTCAAGTAAAATTTCCGTGTTTTCCCTAATCGTTTGTGGATTTTGTCCTAACATATTCACGTCATGCGCATATAAAATTTAATATGCTTTCTATATTTCATGTATTCCAGTTCCCCGTAAATCTAAATATTTGGAGTTTGAGTGGATTTAAATAATTATTATGATTATTGTTTGAGGTGATGACCTAAGTCTATCGTGTTTATAAAATATCCGGCAGTCCAGATACCTAATCATACTCGTATGTGCGTTTCAGTTCGTGTTTTATGGACAGAGTAATTTAGGAGATGGCACAGGAACCGTTTTCCTTTCGGGCTGAATGGAATCTGCACTCTGCCTAATTGGCGCAGGCACGCCCCCTCGCCATTGTGCGGTCGATCTGTGTGATGTGGCCGCTCGCTGGGCCTTTGATATCGCCTGCGACTGATAGTAAAGAACCCCCACCAGAGTACATATCCTGCCCGCCGCTGGAGTGCACTTGTTGGCACTGTGGACATTGCTAAGATCGCGTTTTGAAAACTATAACGCCGCTCGTATCTGAATTGCTGAATTCTCCCCTTTCTTCTTTGCCTTCATCAATTCCACTTTCTCCTCTTCCTTCCCTTCCATCTACCTCTCCTTTTCATCCGCCTCTTCCTATCTTCTTATCCTCTTCTTCAACTTTCATTTGATCTCATCAGATACCCACACTACCCTTCTTCGCCCTCGCCCTGTTTACCGGCCCCCTTTCCTCATCTTCTACCCATTTCATAACACAGGCTGAAGGGACGTCAAGCTTAGAGCGTTAGTATACAGCGGACTTGCATTCAGTGCACTTCAGTTTAATTCGTGGCAATGCAGTACACATTAATAACATATTATGAAGAAATCCTATAAAACTGGCATGTTATATTCCTACGGGAATATCCTTGCATTGAATAATAATAATAATAATAATAATAATAATAATAATAATAATAATAATAATAATGATTTATTTAACCTGGCACAGTTAAGGCCATACGGCCTTCTCTAACACTCAACCAGGAGTAAAACTGCGTTACAAAAAACACTACAAATTTACAAAGCACACTACAATTTTACACACAAAAGTGAATAAGATAATAATAATAATAATAATAATAATAATAATAATAATAATAATAATAATAATAATAATAATAATAATAATAAAATGTAAACAAGTAAGTAGAAATCAGACATAATATATAACATTCAGAAAGGAAGGAAAAATCATAATAAAATGGGAACAGCAGATCAAAATAAATGAGACATACAAAGTATAAAAAATATGACAATTATTGATGATAATAATAATAATAATAATGATAATAATAATAATAATAATAATAATGATTTATTTAACCTGGCACAGTTAAGGCCATACGGCCTTCTCTAACACTCAACCAGGAGTAAAACTGGGTTACAAAAAACACTACAAATTTACAAAGTACACTACAATTTTACACACAAAAGTGAATAAGATAATAATAATAATAATAATAAAATGTAAACAACAAGTGAGTAGAAATCAGACATAATATATAACATTCAGAAAGGAAGGAAAAAGCATTATAAAATGGGAACAGCAGGTCAAAATGAATGAGACATACAAAGTATAAAAATATGACAATTATTGATAATAATAATAATAATAATAATAATAATAATAATAACAACAATAATGATAATGATTTATTTAACCTGGCAGAATTAAGGCCTTACGGCCTTCTCTAACACTCAACCAGGAGTAAAACTGCGTTACAAAAACACTAAGAAATTTACAAAGTACACTACAATTTTACACACAAAAGTAAATAAGATGATAATAATAAAATGTAAACAACAAGTAAGTAGATATCAGACATAATAATATATAACATTCAGAAACAAAGGAAAAAGCGTAATAAAATGTGAACAGCGGGTCAAAATAAATGAGACATACAAAGTATAATAAACTAAGACAATTATTGATGATAATAATAGTAATAATAATAATAACAATAAAAATAATAATGATAAAAATAATAATAATAATATCAATAATAATAATGATGATGATAAAAATAATAATAATAATAATAATAATAATAATAATAATAATAATAATAATAATTTGAATAACTTTTTGATTAGACAATCGAAAATATAATGAAAAATTGAAAGAAACCGATACATTTTAGATTAAAAAAGAAGGCGGATGTATCTCGTTCCAACTGAAGAAAAACTCGATGACATAGGTTAGACTCTAGAACAGTCTTCCACAAAGTTTCTTTGTTCCATGCAGAGAAACCTTAATTTGTTATATATACATACACACAGGGTGATTCACGAGGATTTACCGTCCCTTACGGAGCTTATTTCCGAAGATATTCTAAGCAAAAAATGTTATATAAACATTTGTCCTAATCTCAATATTTTCAGAGTTACACTAATTTGAAATTGTATGTAAAATACCATTATTCTTGAGTTTTGAGTGTAAAAAGAATATTATAGATAAAGAATGGACTATTCAGGAGTATCATGTCTTAAATTAGCTAATATTCTGAAGCTAAAAATGTGTTGTGAATTCCATAGTTGCTTCGTACCGATTTTTTTTTCGATATGTAACTATGAAATTACAAATGTAATAATCTTAATCTTACGATGTTTGATGACTTATATACGTCCGTTGATGTGACATACTTAAATTCATTATGAAATTACATTTTCTTACGCATTTATCAAAACAATTGCTACGAATTACGCCACTCTTGTAAATTATTTAAAAAGACTCTACATTAGGAAGCATAATTAAACTGTAAAGAATCGACTTCCTAAAGTCGTATGATTTGTAACAATTTTTGTGATAAGTGCGTAAGAATGATGTCATTTTTAGTTAAAAATTGAAAAATAAAAAGCAATTAACAACACATTTTTAGCTTCAGAAAACTGGCCAACTGATACTTCTGAATAGTTAATTCTCTATTTGTAATATTTTTTACCCGTAAAACTATAGAAATAAGGTATTTTACTAACAACTTCAAATTAATGTAACTATGAAAATATTGCGATTAGGACAAATGAAGGGTACACGGGAATAACGATCAAGGTCCATTTTAGAAAGTTTCGAGAAAATCGAATTTTAAAGTTTCAGCACTTAATACTTAGTTATGTGTGTATTTAATATAAATTGACGAAGTGAAATGTCAAGAACGATGATTTCTTATTACTAGCTAGACCACATGATACTACTTCCTTTCCACTATAAAATAGCGTCATTAACTCAATTTCGATTTTTGATGGACCTTGATCGTTTTTCCCGTGTACCCTTCAAATGTTTATACGACATTTTTCGCTCCGTAAGTGACGGTAAATCCTCGTGTATCGCTTTCTGTATGTATATGAAATTGCAAAAAGGTGCGTTTGAGACAATGAAAACACGATTTCTGTGAATTCTGTGGAAACGTTAATAAAGGTTATAAATTCCAACCGGTTGGCTAATTCTTTCAGAAAATGTTAAATTTGTGTATCTACAAAGTTGTGAAAAATCCAATTAATATCAGTGTCTAATTTGATACACACAATATATATATATATATATATATATATATATATATATATATATATATATATATATACTACTGTATCTCCTTTTTTATATTGATTATATTATTTTACTTCTATTTCTCTTGTTTGTAATATATTCTTTATTCTGTATATTTAAATAAATAAATAAAAATAAAATAAATATAACATCAGTAACAGAATGTGGAGTAATTTAAGTGATCCTTGTAAATTTCTTAAAACTTTAAAATTTGAGTTGTTTCCCCTTTCAACTGGCCCGTCGATACAATCTATACTAATAATAAATCTGTAGCCGACATTTTTCTGGTAATTTTCGATTTTCCAAAAATAATTGGTCCTAACATATATAATTAACCACCCTGAAACCGAAAATCGCTTTTTTTTAATTTTTGTTTGTATATATGTATGTCTGTCTGTCTGTCTGTCTGTCTGGATGTTTGTTACCTTTTCACGCGATAATGGCCGAACCGATTTCGATGAAAATTGGAATATAAATTAAGTTCGTGTTAACGTAGATTTTTAGGCTATATAGCATTCAAAATACATTATTTATAAGGGGGGGTTATAAGGGGGTCTGAATTAAATAAATCGAAATATCTCGCTTATTATTTTTTTGTGAAAAATGTTACATAACAAACATTTCTTTAAAACATCATTTCCGATAAGTTTTATTCTTTGAAATATTTTGATAGGACTGATATTTAATGAGATAAATGAGTTTCAAAATTAAAATAACTGCCATCTAAGGCGGTGTAATGAAATAAACAAATGAATTCGTCTATAAGGGGCCTTGGTCAACAACAATTGAAAGCTATGAATCATAGCCTACAGAGAATGTTTCTGTGTTTGTATGAAGTAATATCGGAAGCAAAAATTAACCGATTTGTGTAATTAATTATTATTTCACCATTGGAAAGTGTAGTTTCTCTATATGGACATAATGCTATAATGTTATTACAGTAACTTCTGAGTGAATTGAGGACAGGTAAGATTAAAATAGCTTCTTATGCACAAACAACTTGATAGGCTATTCTGTGTATTTGTTTCCTGTATTTCTTAAAATAATGTTTATCTCAGAGAATTAATGAACCACAAGAGTGTATTGATTTAGTATGCAGCAATAATATGTTAGCTTAGCATTCCATTATTTTATAATCCAAATTTTAACTATGCTCAGTTGAATCGTGTTAAAATACATAAAATACATATGCATTAAATGCAATGCAAAAAAATTGGGTAATGAGCCAAACAGATTATGTTGCGCTGTTGTAAATAAATTTGTTCCTCCTGAATTTCAAGAGCCCCCATAACAAATTAAAAACTTACTTATCGGTGTACATCCGTTATCAACACATTTTTTATATAATATAATATAATATAATATAATATAATATAATATAATATAATATAATATAATATAATATAATATAACTTATTTGAAGGGTTCAGAACCATAGTCGCCCAAGCGCCATTTACTGAATACGTAGAAACCAAGGGTTAAAATTAAGTTATTATCATAATTCAATGGAAACATATAGCAAGTAATACAGGGACATCATTTTATTTTTACTAACATTTTTAATATTAACTTCCCTATACCTCTGGATCAACGCCGTTTGCTACTTCCTTCCACGACTGGAGTTCGATGATACTGGCGTGATATACAAAACAAATCACTCTACTAGGTATAGGAGGGAAGAAAAGTAGTTCATCCATTTACGTAAACTAGGAAATATCGCGCTTTTGAGTTTGATCATTTTCATTAGGTTTTTGTTTAATCAAAATACAGTACAGTATTAACAATGAGTGTTTTTACTCACGAACTGAGCTGTCCATGTGGATGTATTCATTATGCAGTGTATATTATAGTGTCTACAACACATTAGCGTACAATATAGAGAGTGAAGTTAAATTGAAAAATTATCATAATATGGATATTTAAACACATTTTTTAAAATGGTGGCCGTTCATTTCGATACAGACTTCAGTTCTAATGTGCATATTATCGCACTATAGACTATTGTACCTAATCCCAATTATCAGTTTCGTTCTTCGTACTAGTAACTCATGTTGAAATAATTCTGTACCTACTTTATAAAAAGTACCTTACGTACTGTAAATTCAATCTTCACTTCTGCCCGATCCGAAGAGATAAAATTACTCAGACATACTATCTACTGTCCGTCCAAGTAGTTATGTCATAGGGTCGTTGAAAGGGAGGAAATCATGTGGCAATTAATTACTTAAGGAGACCCTTTTACTTAAGTTATTTTAAACAGTCGTATAATATTTCGTAGACGTCCAATTCCTAACAGAAATTAATGTTCTCAGAAAAGAGCTAAGACAGTTCAGCCACTAGCTGGCGAATAAAATCTGGTGGGGAAAACCGGCATACGATGTAGGCAAATGGACGACAGTATCTGTGCGAAAATGATTCAATATTGAAAGCGCTTTCGTCACTGGAAAACACGAACATATTTTAGGAACGCACTGTTTACTATGACCGTAAGGCTACTATGACTGTATATGCGGTCTTGGATCTGTGTGGAGGACGGTTGAACTTCATTAGTAGAAGGGGTGGGTATGAAGTACATTCAAAAACTCAGGTACAATAAAAATTGAAGTAAAAATAAAATGATGTCCCTGTATAAAGTATACACATTAAATCTAAATGAGATGTCAGTCTTCATTAAAGTATGGATGCATGCAATAAAAATTAAGAAACATGTTAAAGGAATTGTCATTGCACCAATTTGTTTATTGTAAATAACTTTTGTATACATGTAACTCTCATCTAAATCAAATTGTTGGATTCTTTGTAAGTTCATGCATATGTATATACACTTTTTGCTGGTTGAGTGGAAGAGAAGGCCTTACGGCCTTAACTCTGCCAGCTAAAATAAATTATTATTATTATTATTATTATTATTATTATTATTATTATTATTATTATTATTATTATTATAATGATTGGTCTCTGGACCAAAATGATCGCATTTTATTTATTTAAATTCAATTTAAATTAATTAACATATTAAAACAATTTATCCTTCTATCAAACACGAATGTTCCCTGGATCAAACGTCCTATTTTAATTATGTAATTACTTTATATTTATTTCTAACGGGTGCAGCGGAGCGCACGGGTAAGGCTAGTACTGTAATAAATGAGTATTATGTTACATAGTCACGCCGTTATCTTTCCAGTTTACTATGTGCGACCTGTTATGAATGTTTGACCACGGTCGGTTCCATCTAATCATGTGAAATGGTCGTAATAATCTCATAAGGGAGCTGCTACTTTAATTTTATATTTTTTCAGCACTAATAATATCACGACCACTTCCTGAAACTCTATTTTGATGTGATGTTAGACACAGATGCATTATGTCAGATGTTGAAGTGAAACTTCTTACCGCTTCTTGTGATGGACGTTTTTGTCGGCCATACCTCAAAGACGTTACTGTTATCGGTTTATAAGCAAGAAAACTGAAGTAAACCTAAACAATGTACATCTTTGCAAAGGCACGATTTGTGACTTGTTTATCATGCGAATTCCTGGCATGTGGTCGTTCGTTTCAATTTGCTCGTGAAAGAGATTCGTTTCGGAACACACGAAGTAGCGAAGTAAAACTGATAGTTAATGTGAATACGCGGGATTGGTGAAAATAAAAACACTTCTGAGATACCAAAAACTTTTAAAAATAGAATTTACATAATGGAATCTTATGGGTTACTTAGACCAGTCTATAAAAAGTGGAAGAATACAAAATTTAAATAAAAACCTCATTTTAATTTTCAATCATTAATAACCTTTTCTCGACGATCGGAGGTGTTGAAATTTCTCAAGGCGTTGATGAATTATCTTCTACTTTCAATATCGTATTTTAACTGTCATAAACCAATTCTTTCATATTTTAATTCTGATGAGCATTGATTGTGAAAGCGCTCAGCTCTGAGACGATTTGGCATGGATTCCACTAATTTGCCACAAATATTCTTCATTTCTTCATCGCGAAACCATACACCAATGAGGGCAGAAATCATCTTCTCCTTTGTAGAACAATTCATTTTTTGCATTCTTCTTTTGCAAATCGACCACAAGTTCTCAATGGGGTTGATGTCGGGTGAGTTGCCTGGCCAGGGGAGTACCTGAATATTCTTCTTGTTGAAGAATTCTGTAGTTTTTCGAGACGTATGGCATGGTGCCAGGTCTTGTTGGAACACACCTCTGCCATCCGGAAATGATTTTTGCAGCTGGGGTACGATTCTGATTTCCAATAAGTGAATATATTTGTCAGAATTCATCATTCCCTTGATTGGTATTAATGCTCCAGGCCCTTCATGTGTAAAACAACCCCAAAACATTACTTTAGGGAGTATTTGGGTGCTTGTTGGAGATGAGCTGCTGTTACTTTTTCGGATCCTTTCCGTACGTAAGAAAAACGGAGCCGGGGACCTCGAAATGAGACTCATCGGAAAAAAGTACATTCTTCCAGTGTTGATGTAATTTTGTCCACATTAAGCGTTTTTTGCACATAACAGGGGTTAGCAGTTGCTTCTTAATAGGCTTACGAGTCCTTCGTCCAGCTTCCAAAAGCCTACGCCGCACTGTTGTGACGTGAATATTCGCCCCAGTGGTAGCCATTAACTCGCGGGTTAAGTCGACAGCAGTTAGTCTAGGATTTAATTTACTTTTCCTGACAATTAAACGATCATCTGAAGTGAAGTCTTCCTTTTCCGGCCACAGTTTCTTTTTTTCTGGGGTGTGATGGATCCAGTCTCCGTGTATCGTTTTATGATCGAATTAACAGTAGCCAAACCGATGTGACAATCTGCAGCAATTTGCCTCTGTGTCATAGAAGAATGCTCTGCTAATGTTATAATTTTAGCCCGTTTTCGTGAAGTTGTATCCATTTGTGAAGACGACAGAATGTACACAGGATTGCAGTATTAATTCTTGAACACAACTGAAATGCATATAAGTACAAAACGACAGGCAAAATGTCACATATTATAAAAAAAATAATAACGACAGACCTTCAACAATGGAATTACACGTTACTACAGATGTCAATTAAAGCGGCATGAGCAGTTGTGAGGCCAAAAATGACAGAAAATGTAAAAATATGTCGTGTTCGGATTAATTTGCACGATACTGTAATTTTTGACCATGTGTTGTTATTAACCAGATACACTAGTGATAAAAGATTTGTGAATTTAGCTTTAAAAACAACGACAGGCAAAATGTCACATATTATAAAAAAAAATAAGGACAAACCTTCAACAATGGAATTACACGTACTACAGATGTCAATTAAAGCGGCATGAGCAGTTGTGAGGCCAAAAATGACAGAAAATGCAAAAATATGTCGTGTTCGGATTAATTTGCACGATATTGTAATTTTTGACCATGTGTTATTATTAACCAGATACACTAGTGATAAAAGATTTGTGAATTTAGCTTTAAAAACAAGGAAGTTATTGATTTCAGTATAGTGTCTCCTTAAGTCTATTATTATTATTATTATTATTATTATTATTATTATTATTATTATTATTATTATTATTATTATTATTATTATTATTGGTACTATTATTTGTAATTGCAGTAACTTAATACTTACTTTGGATCATTATGGAGCTTGGCTGAGGTGTCTAAAAGTTGGTTAATGGCCTAAATGTCCGAAGTCTAGTTATAATGTATATAAAATATAATGATGTTTTTGCAGTCATTATTATGGCATTAATAGTTTTTTTTTTCATTTGAATGGACTCAGCGTTATCTGTCTTGTGCAATACACTTACTAGAACCACAGTCTACCATATACAGTCACGAAGCTTGAGTTTTGAGGGTGCTAGAAATAATAGACTGTGCCAATACTATTTTGCATTGCCTGTAATGAGGCGATATTAGCTATCCTAGTGGTGAGCAACTATCTAATGTTTGCATATTTACTACGTATTGAGCTTCGTGACTGTATATACTAGAATGTGCTAGAACACTGTACGTATTAGGAAGAGAGTGAGATAGAGATACTATACCTAATTATTTCTTCTAACGGAAGCATCTTGCGGCAACAGTGTACTAGGCAAGACCCATTAAGACCAATGTTTTTTTCTTAAGCTGGAATACTCTATAGTAAGTTTTGATCCCATGTATATAAGGATCCATATAAGTGAATATCACTTAAGAATAATGTAAATTATGGCACAAGAGACTTTTTATATAAAACGATTTAATATTTTAACGAAATACAAACCATTTATCGTAGCGGGCGGAAATTTTGTGCATTTGTCATTATTAACCAGCTACATCTGTGATCAAAGCCACCGGCGTGGCTCAGTCGGTTAAGGGGAGGCAGAGGTGAATATTTCAAAATCCACAACATTTATCCGCTTTGTTTGAAATTGATCATGGATACTAAGTATGTTATTAGTAATGGACATACCAAGTTTCAACTTTCTAAGTACAATAGTTCTGTAAATATTAATAATTTTATAAAACTTTATATCGTTTGATATAAAATGCTCCATGCACCATATTGTAAGAAATTTTCAATATTTCTTTTTATTTATAGGTTCAGAGAAGGTATATAAATAATGATAAGTATTAGTTTGTTATGGGAATAATATAGTAATACAGTTATCTTGGTTTTAATTTCATACTAAGGGCACAAAATCAAAAACTAACATCGGAATATGAAAATAAAGACAATAAAAATGGAAAAAAAAAAAAAAAAATCATTTTTCTTCAGTTTTGTTCAAAATTTCACCTCAGCCTCCCCTTAAGGCGCTTGTCTGCCGATCTGAAGTTGCGCTCGGGCGCGGGTTCGATCCCAGCTTGGGCTGATTACCTGGTTGGGATTTTGCGAAGTTTTCCTCAACCGTAAGGTGAATGCCAGGTAATATATGGCGAATACTCGGCCTCATCTCGCCAAATACCATCTCGCTATCACCAATCACATCGACGCTAAATAACCTAGTAGATGATACAGCGTCGTTAAATAACCAACTAAAATAAAAAAAAAAAACCTGTGATGGAAATTTGCTGAATCTGGCTTCGTAAGGATGGTAGTTATTGATATGACTATTGTGAATTCTTAAAAATATTAAAGTTGGAAATTTCAGTATAGGATCCCCTTAGCTCGTCATGTAGGTCTGTTTACAATGGCAAGGCCATTGCTTTGATCACGGAAGAAAAATGGCACACTCTAAAGACACACAGTCCATATTGGAAGTAAATTTGCACTTTATTGTCCGAAATATTAACTAGGTCTGCTGTACTTCTGCTTGTGTCACAGCGAAGGAACATTTCAATTCACTTACTGCTAATATTCGAATATCTTTGTTATTTGTAATCGCACACAGTTGCTGTTGGTTACATGAAACAATTGAATCAATCCATATTCATTCATGAGTGAGATATGTTCCGGAAACAGTAGAGGAATGTCGAGAATTGCGTTCCAAATTAATGCAGAGTTATCTGGCCAATTAAGAAGCGCGCCAATCTGAAGTTGCCATTGGAATTTGTAATTCTCTATCACAGAATATGCACTCGTATTTTTATTGTAAAATAATAACCAACACAGGTTACCAACTGAGAAAATAAATGAAAATTATTCAAATTCCAATGGTTCGCCAGAGCATTCTGCCGTGATATTATCAATATCCATTCACCCTTTGTGAACAAGTTGCACTAAATTGGCATGGAATGATGCCATGTCAAGTGGGGAAGTTGCCTTTGCAATGGTTCATACATGCGGAGGAATTTTTAACTTCATTGCAAATGAAAATCTGAACACTTTAAACATTGCGGAATTAATAATGAAAAATTATGTTAAAAGCACGAAAGCCCTCAATATATAAAATTCTTGCTTTCGTAATTTCATGGTGGGTAGAAAATTCTATATACCGAGGGAATATACTCGTACTACATTTCCATCTACTGTAATACTTGCCTATTGTTACCTTATGACTCTCAGTAGTAAATGATTTTATTTTGGCTTCTATTAAAGAAACGATTAATAATAATTGATTAATTGTTTCTTTTCCCTGTTACCAAACCCCAAATACGAGTAGACGTTATCTGTTCTGCTGCTACTTGAGTTAGCGAAATACCATTTCCTGACTCTAGCTATGTAGATCTTTTTTGGGTCTTCTTTTCTCCGTATTTAATTGTCGAGTCTATGATTTCTTTGAACAGTGATCTTTCTTATATATCATATTAAGTTTAATGCAAATTAATAAATTGTAATCGGTGATAATGTATGTATGTATTTATTCACACTGCAAATGGGTATATACCCGGTGGCAGTGGTAACTAATTACACTCAATAATGACAATTAATAATAAACACAACTAATAAAAACAATAATTAATAATAATAATAATTTTATTTATTTATTTATTTATTTATTTATTTATTTATTTAATGTGCTGTACAACAGCCAGTGGCCAATTACAGTTCAGCACAAATATAACAAAAACATAAAACAAAAATAATTATTACACATAAATGTAATTACAATTACAATAATGACGATGAATGGATAACTAAGAATACTATGAGAGAATGTTAATTGAGTATAATGCCTAAAAGAATACATAAATGATAAATCGTTGCCAAGAGCAAACAAAGTCTATACATTGAAGGGATCGAATTCGCTGCCATGCATGTTGGCATTTTTAATGCATCTGGAGACTGGTGAAAGAAATTTCGAATTTCTAATATAGAAAAGTTTGTGGGCTCTCATATCTTTTGTTGGAATACGTAAGGTAATATTGTTTAAGAAAGAGTCACAGGATATATCACCTTTGAGGACTTTACAAAAGAACAGATAATCTAGCTCATGGCGTCTAGCATATAGATTTTGACAATTAAAATATTCACATTTTCTCTCATAACTATACCCGGAATTAATGGGCAGAAATCTGAATGAACATAAGGATATAAATTTTCTTTGTATATTTTCTAATTTAGCCGAGTCCGTAGTTGTAATCGAGTTCCAAACTACAGATGCATATTCGAGTTTCGATCGCACCAATGTATAGTATAGCATTAAAAGAGAATCGGGTAATAATAATAATAATAATAATAATAATAATAATAATAATAATAATAATAATAATAATAATAATAATAAGGAGCATCCTAAATTAAATGAAGCATGGTCACATAAAATAACATTTAAAGTAAATCTAATTTGTATCTTAACCCTAAGTTCGAACTAAGACCTACGAGTGTGACAGGTTCATACCTGCACAAGTACCTTTCGGCACTACACTTATTTCGCTGTCAACTCACTCACTGCACTGATTCTACCTGATTTCACTAACACTTCTAACCATTTCACTGTTCAAATACTTTGCACAGCCACTTCACTGACACCAACACACTTCACTTACACAATAGACTTCACTCACACTACACATTTCTCTGACACAACACACTTCCTCACTGCTAGAACACTTCAAATAACAAGATATCAATTACACCCTTTAAGTAGTGTGTATAATATACTACCGTCTGTAGTAAAGTCCTTAAGACTATTTTTAAATACATTTTTGGTTATTGGTAAAGCCTTTAGTAAGTCTGCAGGTAAAGCATTCCAGTCCCTGATAGTACGATTGAGAAAAGAAACTTTCCAGTGTCCGTCCTCTGTCTTCTTTCCCTCAATTTATATGAGTGGTCGTTCCTTGAAGAGTAATTTGACGGCTGCAACCTATTTTTTATTTCTCTCCAGGCAAGCTCACCTCTGTATGTTTTGAACGTTGCGCATAATCGAATTCGCGTTCTCATGTCCTTGAGTGTGTCCCATTTTAATGGTGAATTATTACGACAACACTTGAGAGCCCGTTTTTGAATCTTTTCCAGTGTCTTAATATGTTCTAATCTGTAAGGATCCCAACATGCAGCACCATATTCCATTACTGGACGAACTAGTGATCTATATGCAATCTCTTTGGATAAATCAGAGCCTTTCCTTAGTACCCTAGCTGTGTCAGTAACGTGTTCCCCCCAGCCGAGATTGCACTTGTGTTAGCTTTAATAAAATACCGTGTAGGTACACCATTGATCTGCAGAAATGTAGTTAAATTAATTTATTTTATATCTGAGCTACTGTAAAAGCTAAATGAACAAAACTTTTCATACTTAATATACATACATTACACTTTATAAAACACTATTCAGAATATTAAAGTAGCTAATAATTGCTTTTAAAATAACTTACAGCCATAAACCATTAGGTTCAGACCGGTCTCCCGACAGTTGACTAAAGAACATCATCAACAACATAGTCTAGAATCTTTTACCTATTCCTTCAAGATTTTTTTTCTTAATCGTTACCTTCAATTTTAAATTTTCTAAAATTTTCGATTAAGAAAAAACTATTTCCTGAAGGAACAGGTAGAAGATTCTAGACTGTGTTGGTGTTAAAGTCTTCAGAATATTTCTGTAAAAGAATCATGCAGATATTTAATTAATTGTATATTTTATTATGTAAACTGTTTACGGTTGTAAAATAAATATGCAAACTTGATATTATGATACAGGTAGGTAATTATTAGCTATTTTAATATTCTGAATAGTGTTTTTATAGAGTGTAATGTATGTATATTAAGCATGAAAAGTTTTGTTCATTTAGCTTTAATAGTAGTTGAGATATAAAAATGAATTTCACTTAATTTTTGGAGGCCAATGGTGTACATTCTCTCTTAAACGACTGTGAGCCTCCGGAAAAAGAAGTCATCATAACTTTCAGTACAACCTAGATATATGAGTAGCTGGTGTTATATGTATTTCTAATGATGTATGTATGTATTTATTAACACTACAATTGGGTATACACCTGGTGGCAGTGACATATAATATATAATAATTACAATTACGTAAATCTATGAATATTAGATGCAATAAACCTAGGACTATAAATAAAAACTATTCTATAATAACGCCTACGATAAGCAAAAGTAAAACTAACTTATAAGTACTTCTATTTCACCCCACTATTACCAATTAAGTAATTACATATCACCTTAATTACATACCAACTTAATTACATATCATCTTAATTAATTACATATCACCTTAATTTATTTACATATCAACTAAATCACCATCTTAATTAATTACAATCAACTTAATTAATTATATATCAACTCAATTAATTACATGACACAACTTAAATAATTACACTGCACCTACAATTACATTTTCAGTTTAATCTGCTCAACCTTTACTTAAATGTATTGATTTTAAGAGGACCACCCTGAAAGATTGCCGCAGGTAAGCTGTTCCAGTCTACTATTGTGCGGTTTACAAAGAAAAATTTTGCCACGTCCGTTCTTTGTTTTCTACATTTAAACTTCCTAATATGATCAGCCCTTCCTAAGTATGATGGTGTTGCTAATCTAGCATTGATATCGGTCCATGCTTTGTGTCCCATTTGTGCCTTAAACAATGCGGTGAGTCTGGTTTTTCGTCGCCTTGATTTGAGAAATTCCCAACCTAAGTCTTGAAGCTGGAACTATTAAAAAAGCACTAAGACGTTGCAATCTTTACATTTCACTGTTTAGTTCAGGTAGGCAAAAGAATTAGTAAAAATTATTCCACAGAGAATAATAACCCTACCGTATTACATGTTTCTGTTTTCGTGTAAGATTTATGACGTGAACAGTTCGTTAAATTTATTTTAAAATAGTAATTGAGATCTAGCCACAAAAATTTTCCATGTGGCTACCCGCAGAAAAAATTCAATACATTTGTTTTTTAATACACTACCGAGATATTGAAGCATTCTAAAATTCCTGCGGTATTTTTTATACATCTGGCGTAGTACAGTTCATATAGATTTTCTGTGTATCAGGACCACAAAAAGTGCTTTCATTTCGAAATGAAAACTGTTAACTGAGATTTTGTTATCAGAAATTAATAGAAACAAATATACGTTTGTGTTATGCCATTCTCAACTATTACAAATAAATCCTATAGCCTAACCATTCAGTACCAAAGTTTCAGAAATGTTAAAACTTCCTCTTATGATGTCTTCTTCGTGCGCGTAGTCTTGTCAACTTCTGAACCGATATTAGATTTGCTCTGCACTTGCATCTCGACTCCAAGTTCTGTTTCATAACTCTACCTGTACTTGGGTCTACCGATGATGTCTCAGCTGGGAAATATAATTCCAAACCTGGACCATTTCTGAAGTTAAAATCTGAACCTATCCTTCGACCTGTCATTATAAGGAACTGCATAGTGTGGAGTCAGCAAGGCGCCAGAACTCCAGCTAGCTATACAACCACATTAACATTGACTTGAATGGGGTTAAAACACATGGCCGTGTCTTTCATGAAGTGTGGAAGCTGATACTTTGCTGTTTTCTATAGCCTGTCACAATGGAATTTTACGTATAAGTTTTTAAACACCATACCCATGGGTGGGCAACTCGTGCTCTCGAAGTGTGAACACAACCTCAGTGCAGGTAGAACGGACTCTGTACTGTAATGTCTGTATACAAGTTTGCTCGCGTCTGCAGTAAGTGGCGGCTCGTTTTAATTGAAAAACAATATAATCCCCAGATCATTTCCCTTTAGTGATGAGTCGAAAGAGAAAGATTTTTTATTAAGAATTGAGGTGAAGCTTGTACAGGGACATCATTTTATTTTTACTTCAATTTTTATTGTACCTGAGTTTTTGAATGTACTTCACTCCCACCCCTTCTACTAAGGAAGTTCCAACTCCACACAGAACCAAGACCGCAGATAGTAAGCAGTACTGAGTTACTGAGTATAGTACGTTCCAGAAATATGTTCGCGTTATCCAGTGACGAAAGAGCTTTCAATATTGAATCATATTTTCGCACAGGTACTGTCCGTTCCCTACGTCGCATCCCGATTTCCCCCACCTGCTTCTGCTCGCTCCTCTGTAATAGCTGGGCTGTCTTAGCTCTTTTCTGAAAACATTAATTTCTCTTAGGAATTGGAAGTTTACGTAATATTATACGGCTGTTTAATTTAACTTAAATAAAAGGGCCTCGTTAAGTAATTAACTGTCACGTGATTTCCTCCCTTTCTACAATCCTGCGGCATAACCACTTGGACGGACAGTAGATAGCATGTCTGAGTAATTTTATATTTTCGGGTCGGGCAGAAGTGAAGATTGAATTTACAGTACGTAGAGTAGGTACAGAATTATTTCAACATGAGTTACTAGTACGAAGGACGAAACTGGCAATTGGAATTAGATGCAATAGTCTATAGTGCGATAATATGCACAAAAGAACTGAAGCCTGTATCGAAATGAACGGCCACCATTTTCAAAATTGTGTTTAAATATTCATATTATGATTATTTTTCAATTTAACTTCTTTCTCTATATTGTACGCCAATGTGCTGTAGACAGTATAATATAGACTGCATAATGAATACGTTCGCATGGATAACTCACTTCGTGAGTAAAAACACTTATTCTTAATACAGTACTGTACTTTGATTAAAGAAAAACCTAATGAAAATTATCAAACTCAAAATCGCGATATTTCCTAGTTTACGTAAATGGGTGAACTACTTTTCTTCCTTCCTATACCTAGTAGAGTGATTTGTGTTTTACGCCAGTATCATCGAATTCCAGTCTTGGAGGGGGGAGCAAGCGGTGTTTCGGGTTCTCTAAAGGTATAGACAGGTTAATATTAAAAATGTTAGTAAAAATAAAATGATGTCCCTGTATTACGTTCTATTAACTTTCTTACGCATGACATTTTATGTTACAAATAAACACAGTGAAGGTTTTAGTAAAGAAACACTGTCCAGATCTGGTTTAGAACAGCTAAAGGTAAAAATGGGATATCAACAAGGTGAGACTGATATCAAATATCGTTAGCACGTTGTGCGTGCGAGTTACAGAATTGGACGAACATTTACGCTAAGAACATTTATGGATAAATTTGAAATGTGGCAGTACCATGTAGAACATAGACAACTTCACTTTCTTTGACTATAAACTATCTTGAAGAGTGATAAGAAAATCTTCTTATCAAATATAAGACCATAGGCCTACTTCAAGACCTACAGCAGAATTCACTGCTAAGTTTGAAGAAACGGTAACAATTGACAAGGAATCGAGATTTTTCTGAAATCCTTTTGGCTTACAGTCGATAGAAGATCCTGAAAGTTTATAGCTTGAATTTATAAATCTACAGAACATCACACCACTCAGATTCCAGCGAAATCAGGAATAGAACTGTTCATAATGCTGCCTAAGTCAGAATTTCCAACTATACTCTTTGCTTCCACATATACTGTATGTACTTGAGTCAGAGTTTAATACAAGAAAGAAGTGTAAAAGCGCTCAATGTACAGAAAGGGCTTAGAAGTAAGTAAGCATATTTCATCTGCCGTGACATGTGAAAAATATTTCCTTGAATTTGTTATTCTTTACGAATACAGCCTATTATTACCTTTCTAAGAACAGAGGAATACTCTTTAATGTATAAAGACTTGTAAATTCTAGAGTTCTATGTTTCAAATAAGATATATAATAATAAATATTAACAAATAGTAAAAATACAAATAACAAGTGGCACAAGAAGAAGTAAAGAAAACATTTTAACAAACCTAGGAGTAAGACAAGGGTGTCCACTGTCGCCCGTATTGTTTAATTTATATATTGACCAAGTCACACAAGACTGGATAGAATCAAGAAAGAAATTGTACAAAACAGTTTTAACAACTCTTTTATTTGCAGATGATCAATCAGTAATAGCTGCTTCAGAGGATGGTCTTCAGAAACTAATATATGAATTACAAATCACAGCCTCAAACTATAATTTAACAATGTCTCCGACAAAAACAAAAATTTTAGCTTTCCAAGGGAAAACACAGGTACGATGTAAAATTTTAATTAACGACAATATAGTAGAGCAAGTAAGAGATTTTAAATACCTGGGCTGTGAAATTGGGAACACAAGAGAATTAGATCAACAAAGAAAATTACACAATTTTGTGGAACGATTAAAAGAACCCTATTAAACAAAACAAGGAAAGAAACCATTTTGAAGTTTTACAAAGTCTTGGCAGTCCCATCTCTCTTGTACGGCTCAGAATGCTGGACCCTAACAGAAAACCAAAAGCACAAAATAGAAATATCAGAAATGAGATTTTTGAGATCGGTAGCTGGATTCGGAAGAACAGACAGACAATATAATGAAAATATAAGAGACGAACTGAATATATTCAACTTAAACAATAAAATAAAAGAATACCAAGAAAAATATTATGAGCACGTACAAAGAATGCCAGAATACCGTATTCCTAAAAAGATTCTAGAGTACAAACCCAAAGGCAAGAGAGACAGAGGAAGGCCTACGAAGAGATGGAGAGATCAATTTCTTTGAGAGGACGGAACAGGTCGAAAGGCCTAATCCCTGTCGTTGATGATGATGATGATGATGATGATGATGATGATGATGATGATGAACAAATAGTGTAATAATAAGTGTTGCAGCTATGTTTGTTGTCTCTTGAAATGGTGTATTCAGGTTGTGTTTCCAGTACTAAACTAATTTACAAAACTGGGAAATAATATAATAAAATTTTGTTATGTGTGTTTAGGTACAGTCTGTCTAAAATTACTATAATTATTGTACCAGCGTGATTATGTAATTCAAATCAAGGAATAGATATCACGACCACCTGCATGAGCCGCCAGAGCGCACCATGGCTTTTGCAGCGAAACTACAAACAACTTGTAACTGCTGCGGCTGGCTCCGTCTGCCTTTCTCTTTTTCAAGGTTTTTTTTAGCACTTTGTGAGCACGAGTTGCCCATCCATGATCATAATTGATATTTTAATTAACTATACATAAAGGTTTTTCGAAACTGTCGTTTCAGAAATTGCACTCAAATATGTTAAGATATCGTAACACAATAAAATAAATTGGGTCCTTTGATCTCTTTCTTTTTCACTCTCATGAGGGCGATTTGACCAACATGTTACTAATCCACAATTAACTAATTGTAATTTAACTTAAATACGGAAGTTAAATCATATTTAATTCGTTTACATTTCACCAAACTAATACGAATTTAAAATAAAGACAGTTAATTTTATTCTCAATTAAGCTATAGTAAAACTATAATTCCGAAGGCCATGTACATTGTTAATGTAAGCAGTGACTTTATAGTGAGTTCATTTGTTATATTACGACAATAAAATGTCATCATAAACAGAGGTAACCTCAAAATATATCAAAATCATCGAAAACAAAAAGACGGATCGGAAGACTTCAGAAGAAAAGAAGAAAGATTGAAAATAAATATAAATAGATTTCAATGCATGAAACCTCATCCCAATATCTTCAGCGATATTGAAGGCAAAACGGGATAAAATGAAAATAGATACAAGGAAGTATCATGCTACAAACAAAATGAAAAGATTTCATAGATTTGCGCTATTCCAATGCCTTCAAACCTAATATTAGGCTTACCTGATAAATTTGTCATTCATATTACTTTAATTGTGGTATTTTAGGCAACCGAAGATTGATTAAACGTTTTAATAATATTATGAAGTACTTAACTATCAGTGGCAAATTCTAAATAAACTTCTGTACTATTCAAAATATCTGTTTAGCCCAAGCCACATTTGGAAATGTTTTTCGTCCTTTGTATTAAAATAATCTTCTCTTTTGGAAATTGTCCTCGCCCGTAATGGTAAGAAATCATCATTTTCAAATATAAAGTTTTCACCATGATGTGAATTATTGTCGTTAAATAAATAAACTAGTAAATAAATAAATAAACAAATAAATAAACAGACAAACAAATAAATAAACAGATAAATAATCAAACAAATAAACAAACAAATAAATAAACAAATAAATTAACAAATAAACAAAAAATAAATAAACAAATAAATAAGCAAATAAACAAATAAATAAACAAAAAATAAACAAATAAATAAGCAAATAAACAAATAAATAAACAAAAATAAACAAATAAATAAATAAACAAATAAATAAGTAAATAAACAAAGAAACAAATAAATAAAGAAACAAATAAACAAACAAATCAATAAATAAATAGACAAATAAATAAATAAATAGACAAATAAATAAATAAACAAACAAATAAATAAATTGACAAATAAATAAATAAATAGACAAATAAATACATAAACAAACAATTAAATAAATTGCCAAATAAATAAAGAGACAAATAAATAAATAAACAAACAAATAAATAAATTGACAAATAAATAAATAAATATACAAATAAATAAATAAATAGACAAATAAATAAATAAATAGACAAATAAATAAATAAATAAATAAATAGACAAATAAATAAATAAAAAACAAATAAATAAATTGACAAATAAATAAATAAATTGACAAATAAATAAATAAATAAATTGACAAATAAATAAATAAATAAATTGACAAATAAATAAATAGACAAATAAATAAATAAATAGACAAATAAATAAATAAACAAACAAATAAATAAATTGACAAATAAATAAATAAACAAACAAATAAATAAATTGACAAATAAATAAATAAATAGACAAATAAATAAATAAATAGACAAATAAATAAATAAATAGACAAATAAATAAATAAATAGACAAATAAATAAATAAACAAACAAATAAATAAATTGACAAATAAATAAATAAATTGACAAATAAGTAAATAAATAAATAGACAAATAAATAAATAAATAGACAAATAAATAAATAAACAAACAAATAAATAAATTGACAAATAAATAAATAAATAGACAAATAAATAAATAAATAGACAAATAAATAAATAAATAGACAAATAAATAAATAAACAAACAAATAAATAAATAAACAAACAAATAAATAAATTGACAAATAAATAAATAAATTGACAAATAAATAAATAAACAAATAAATAAATTGACAAATAAATAAATAAATAAATAAATAGACAAATAAATAAATAGACAAATAAATAAATTGACAAATAAATAAATGAATAGACAAATAAATAAACAAACAAACAAATAAATAAAAAGACAAATAAATAAATAAACAAATAAATAAATAGACAAATAAATAAATAAACAAATAAACAAATAAATAAATAAACAAATAAATAAGTAAATAAAGAAAGAAACAAATAAACAAACAAATAAATAAATAAACAAATAAATTAACAAATAAACAAAAAATAAATAAACAACTGAACAAATAAATAAGCAAATAAACAAATAAATAAACAAAAAATAAACAAATAAATAAATAAACAAATAAGTAAATAAACAAATAAACAAATAAATAAAGAAACAAATAAACAAACAAATAAATAAATAAATCGACAAATAAATAAATAAACAAACAAATAAATAAATTTACAAATAAATAAATGAATAGACAAATAAATAAACAAACAAACAAATAAATAAATAGACAAATAAATAAATAAATAAACAAATAAACAAATAAATAGGCAAATAAATAAATAAACAAATAAATATACAAATAAATAAATAGACAAATAAATAAATAAAGAAATAAACAAACAAATAAATAAATAAACAAATAAATAAATAAACAAAGAAATAAATAAATAGACAAATAAATAAACAAACACACAAATAAGTAAACAAATAAACAAATAAATAATTATGTGGTGTCAGATGGTAGTCATTTATTGCTTCCTATTATTTCCTGACATCCGTTTCTATTGAAAACCTCCTCAAATAGTTGATATGTATACTGCTCGTCCTGAGGTATACTTGATTAAATTCCTAGCTTCCATCGTGTACAAGGCATCATAATGAAATACACTGCAACTTGATTTTGCAGTGGGCAAAGTAGCTGCCGCCCCACCAATATGTGAACGTTCCCCTACTCCCAGTATCCCGTTTCGTTGCTATTGACACTTTTTCAGTCGATTAGGCAATAAACAATATGACTAGGCACAGCACTCTTCTTGGATTTCACAGTGCAACGCGAAACGTGTGCACTGTACTGCCTTCCACTTCCTCCGCCTCTCGTCTTCTGAATGTTAATTACTACAGGGTTTTTAAACTAAATTGAACGTGTTTATGAGACCCTAGAAGTTCCTAATTAATTTCAGTTTCAAAGTTGACACACGCTACGGAGACAGAAGCCCTAGCAAAACTTAATTGGACCGGGCCGGCTTTGTGATTTGTGCTGCTGGACGCGTTTTTTAATAACTTATATTAAGGATGTGCCACGCTACAGCGGAAATGAAACTGGGGCCCGCAAGTCTCTCGTTACACTACCGGTACTACTTTACATAGCTATAATGAATTAATCACAGGCGATTAAGGGATCAGATGTTTGTAAATCCTTTCCACAAGACACAGTTCTTTTGTTTTTGATTATGAAATATTTAAAACAGATAGAAATAGTAATAATAGGCCTATTAATAATAATAATAATAATAATAATAATAATATAAATAATAATAATAATTACTTACTTACTTACAAATGGCCTTTAAGGAACCCGAAGGTTCACTGCCGCCCTCACATAAGCCCGCCAGCGTTCCCTATCCTGTGCAAGATTAATCTAGTCTCTATCATCATACCCCACCTCCCTCAAATCCATTTTAATATTGTCCTCCCATCTACGTCTCGGCCTCCCTAAAGGTCTTTTTCCCCTCCGGTCTCCCAACTAACACTCTATATGCATTTCTGGATTCGCCCATACGTGCTACATGCCCTGCCCATCTCAAACGTCTGGATTTAATGTTCCTAATTATGTCAGGTGAAGAATACAATGCGTGCAGTTCTGTGTTGTGTAACTTTCTCCATTCTCCTGTAACTTCATCCCTCTTAGCCGCAAATATTTTCCTAAGCACCTTATAATAATAATAATAATAATAATAATAATAATAATAATAATAATAATAATAATAATGTTTATTGCCAGAAAAATACAATGCAAAGAAAGTGTAAATTAACAAAATTCTAGCACTCTCCTCAAATAGTGTTTTCTCGTACTCAGGGAAGAATTCAATAGGCTACATAATAAATTTACATGCACATATTACAATAAATGACATAATAGTACATTATGCAACGAGCCTATAATGAAGGTAATTAAGAAGTGAGTATGGATATTTATGAAACGAGCGCAAGCAAGTTTCATAATTTTCATTCGAGCTTCTTAATTACCATTATAGGCGAGTTTCATACGACTTTTTATGCTCGACCATATTTCTAACTTGATATTATTAATTTTATTGTATCTGACCTGGAGCAATGTCCCGTATGTTGTGAGATGTGCGCAGACGCGAAAGTATTGATTTTTTCCGAGGAACAGATGTGCACATTGACCTTGCTAGGCCATAAGAACCTACAGAGGTAACATTGAAATTAAATTAGACATTGAAAAACGAGATGACAAATTGAATTTATTTGAATATTACTTACAATTAATGCTAATTATTATAGTAACAGAACATAACCTTCTGCGACAGTATTGGATTTCCACCCTCCGTGATTTTTCGCTAATTCTCTTTCGATTGCATATCCGAGAATAATCGATACTTGCGGTTTTATAACGGTAGAAAGCTGACCTGTCATTGGCTGAACAGTTGTAACCTGAGTCGTCATTGGCTGAAAGACCTGACCTTTAATGAGTAGGTGTACTTTAATGACATGCATTAAAGGGCTGCTACCAGGTGTATAATTACTACATTTCGGTATGGTCGAGCATAAAAATTACTAATTACTCATAATCAGGGAAAGGAAGTTCATGCTCTAAAAACGTAAAGAATATGTATGCATTTATGCCGCAAAAATAGATAAATGTGCTAGAAAATATGCATTACCAGTCTGAGATTATTTCAACAGAATAATAAGGTATAGATAACTTACGTCTAGTGTATGGATTTTGAAGTCCTTGCCTCATTGCTGACTGCTCCATTTGTGCTGTTACAGTTCACATCTAAGCAGTGACGTATGTTTTCTATTGTCCTTCTTCGCCTATTACTGTATCTTCAGTATAATTTTGTAGCGCGAAAAACTTCGTTCTACGACACAAGAAGCAAGAAGGGCTTGCACAAAAGCTGTGAGCTGTTCTATAGAAAATTTTGGTTGTTTTTGGGATGTTTTTCCTTCGAGAATATCTTGAATTTCTTTAAGTTGATAATAGCCAGGGTTTTTGAAAAGAATATTTGCTGTTTTCCCGTTCACCACTTATATAAATTGAAGGAAAGGAGGCAGACGGGCACTGGAAAGTTTTCTTTTCTCAATCGTACTATCAGGGACTGCAATGCTTTACCTGCAGACTTACTAAAGGCTTTACCAACAACCAAAAATATATTTAAAAATAGGCTTAAGGACTTTACTAATAGACGGTAATTATACACAGTATTTAAAGGGTGTAAATGATATGTTGTTATTGAAGTGTTGTATCACTGAAGAATTATGTTGTGTCAGTGAAATGTGTTGTATCAGTGAAGAAGTATGTCGTGTCAGTGAAGTGTGTTGTGTAAGTGAAACGTGTTCCTGTCAGTGAAGCTTTATAGTTTATAGTGGCAGTGCATAGTATTTGAACAGTGAAATGTTTTTGAAGTGTTAGTGAAATCAGGATAGAATCAGTGAAATGTGTCGTAATTCCAGTGCAGTGAGTGAGTTGACAGCGAAATGAGTGTAATTTGAAATGTACTTGTGCAGATATGAACATATCATACTCGTGGGTTTTAGTTCGATCTTAGTTTTAAGATACAAATTAGATTTATTTCAAATGTTATTTTAAGTGATCGTTTCATTTAATTTAGTATATTCCCTGTTGTTGTTATTATTATTATTATTATTATTATTATTATTATTATTATTATTATTATTATTATTATTATTATTATTATTATTGTTAGTATTAATTATTAGTATTATTATTAATTGTATTTTTAATTAATAAGTTTATTATTGATATTATTGAGTATAATTAGTTACCACTGCCACCGGGTATATACCCACTGCAGTGTGAATAAATGCATACATACATGCATACTTTATCTCCTACATTTCCTGGAACTGATGTTAAACTGGATACTGTTCTATCGAAATCTGCTAAAGACTGCAGTAAGGAATACCAATTGCTAACTTGAGAGGCTCCCTATGAGGGCGTCATCGTTACGTTCAAAATTCATAAACATAAATTAGTCGTGTTTACGAGGTTACACACTTTTAAAAATGAGGGAAAGACAAATAAACATACATAATATGCAGTTTCCCTGAATAATGTTAAAATATGATGCTTTTATAAGTAAAGGTAAATATGCACTTTTATGCAGAATGAAAGTAATATCATTGTATTCAGAAATTTGTGATTCATGTAGATAATCTTTCAGCATATTCACACAACGATAGACAACAAATATATAAATGCATGAACTTCCTTTCCCTACTCATAACAAATTCCTTACATACATTCTTAAATGTCAAACGTTGCAGATATAGGCTATAGATGTGGACATTTCTTTATTAATTTGTTATAAATTCTAGGACCGATATTAGTAACATGATTGAAAGCAGTGCTTGTTAAACGCTTGGGTTCAAATAAAGATACTGTATTCATGCCTTTGGTTTTGTGTTTGTGAGTATATGATCTGAAATAATATGTGTGAGTTTTGTGTGTCCAGTCGATCAGTCCTAGTGAAATGGAGGAGTACACGAGAGCGGAATAAGCAGACCTGATTTTCGAATACGGATGAGCCAATGGGAACAGTAGACGAGGTCAGAGATTGTGTCGGGTCCAGTACCCATGTAGGAGACATCCGGCCCATATCATTTTACCACGACTGTTCCAAAAGTTAAGGGAAGGAAGGCACGTGGTGCCAAATTACAATTTCATTTCCACACAACTATTTTTGCTTATAACTTTCGACTCAGTCATTTCCGGACTAGGGTTCCTTACCTCAAATTGATACATGTACCCTTCGCCATCATCCCTGAAAGTTTGTAACATCAATTCAGAAACACCCTGTATATCCGATATATAATTTCAATCAGATAAAAACGCCATATTAGTCACATTTGTTACGTTAGTCAGTAGTTATATATTGGCAATTCTGTTATGTTTGAATGTAATAGACACAGACCGTTACGCTGTTGTATCATATGTTAAACCCAAAAACCACACACACACACACATATATATATATATATATATATATATATATATATATATATACTGGTGGCTTGTGCAGCAAATGCTGCAAACTAAATTCATTAGACGTTCAAATAAACATTTTTCAGATTTATTTTCAATGAAGAATACCGACATTCTGAAAGTTATTTGCTTCCATAACAATGAAAGATACTCTCTCTCGAGCCAATACTGAAGAGAACCACGCATATAAATATACACCACACCGCCATTAAGTATATGAAAAAGACCCAACCCCACTTGATTAATAATTATAAAAATATTTGATTTTTAATAATATTATTATCTTACGTAAGTTTTATAGTTTTTATGGCCGCCACTCAGTAAAATACAGAAATCAAAATCTAATTTAAGTTATTCTCTACATCTACTTATATAACCCCAAAACGTTTCACTTTCACATCATCAATATAGCATTAATATGTATAATTAATGAAAAATAATCACATCATGGCATTAACTACAATAATATTTCATTTCTAATGGTAATAATGTCATCAAACCATCTCAAGTTTTGTAGTTTTTAATATCCAATACACAGCTGTACCCAGAAAATTACACACCACAGAATCGAACCTGTAAATTATTTTTAGTGAGTTAAGTTTTTGATAACCAATTTAATTTGAGCTCTAAATATGTCAGCATTCTTGCAGATCATGACCTTCGTGTAATATTGTTTACTGTAGTATGTGTTTTGTTTTATTCTGAAATGCAACACGGCCGACTTGATGCTCGCTTCGCTTCTCCTTTACAAAAAAGCGAAGTGAATATCAAGTCGGCCGTGAATTCTATTAGCTAGTTCTCAAAACTGATGACAGATGGATTTTGGAAAATAGGAAAATTATGTTTAAAAATTGATATTTCACTGAAAACTACTATTTTTCTGAAAAACGTTGGGTTCCAAGCTTTAGAATAAGGGGTCATTTATTAAAATCCGTCCAGCCGTTTTCCCGTAATTTCCATTACCAGTTCAAATTAGACATGAAAGAAAATATACTTTGTGGTAACGGGATTTTTTACTCATGATGTACTCATGATGTACTCAGTTTAGGGAATTGTCTGTAAAACCACGGTTTTGCATAATATCACAATTTGCAGGATCACTTGATACACCCGGTATATTAAGCACTCAGTATCCTATTACGTAACAAGTCATGTAAAGCGAAATGTTTACATTGATTACGTTTGTAGCATTAATTAATAATTGGATTGCCAGAGAGGCAGTTAGACCTCTTAAGTATCAAATTTCACTAAAAATCTGTCGTTAATTTGTGTTCGAGTTTTAGAAACATTCGATGACTAGAACAACACTCACAGCATTGAGTTCAGAAGTAATAATTGTGGTTAGTAAATAAATTAAGAGATAATTACGGCAGAAAAGGTTTTAACCTGGAGGCGTAACGAGGAAATTGCACGCTGTTCTGAGTCGTACATTAGTACCTGAGGGCCGGGGGCAGAAGCGGGATGTAATGGAGTCGTCATGTATCTATACGCAACAACAAAGCAGATGTAATTAACTGACGTAATTAAGATCACGTCGTTTCATAGTAATTGAGTTTTCCGTTATGTTGACAAGAGGCTTGGAAACTTGGAACTTGCAGTGATATTCAAGAAAATATCTTACAACTTACAGACTGTGTATCCAAATAAAAAGAGGAAAGAAATTCGATTGTAAGCTATTTCCTTTGTAGAGGACCCAAATATTTTGAAAGTGGCATTCGCTTTCTTATAAATCTGTTTCATTTTTTTCGGGACAATTGGCTTAATACAGGCATGTCAATTGATGCCCACAGGAGCATGCGCGCGCTTTAGAGCTCAGGACAGCCTGAGCGCTTTACAGCTAAAGGAAAGAGACAGACGAAAGAGGTGGTATATGCCGCTTGTTCGAGCTATATTCAGGGATGGCCAGCACTGATTCAAGAGATAAAGGGAAGAGAACTTATTAAAACTGTATCCATGTTAATTTTTAGATTTGTCTGAGAAGTATAAATGCATTATAAGAATGTAAGTTTTAATTTTAATGCTCATTTTTCACAAGTTTGATTTTTTTATTCAAAAGAAATATTTTCTCAACTTTTCGTATAGAAAAGTGAATTTTTCAGGTATAGGCCTATTTATTTAGTAGCCTTACAGAATGTTTTCGTAAATCTAATATACCGTATATACGTATTACTGAAGATAGTGTATTGAAAATTTTGAAAATATTCGCATGGAAATTGTTTGTAAGGAAATGAATTAACAAAGCAACTACTGTTACATCATAAGCAAAAGATACGTGCCCATGTGTTGTAAAAATGTCAGCTCTATAGCTTCAGCAGATTTCGAGAAAATTTAATATTCTGATGATAGGAAGTTGCTCCCAAATATCACCTTAAAAGCATAATGCGATAAGAGTTTTGTTATGTAATATTAGTTACACTTGAAAAAGAGACAGTACCTAGGTAACTTTGCTTTGTACTGTAATATTGTTTTGATTAGTTTATTGATTACTTTTGTAAGGCTAAGGATACCATCAATATAAATTCCAACTTATGATGTCATACTCAATCTCTTTCTTTGGAATATCACTTTCTTTATGAATGATGTGTTTCATCCACTTAATACTACTCAATACTACTATGGAATTTAAGTGAATATTCCTTCTTAACTCTGTATTATGTTATTAAGATTTAAAACACAAGTGCAATATTAAGAAATCAGTATTAGTACTTTTGTTTTACAGACAATATAGATAATATTAAACAGAAAGAAGCCATATAAAAATAACGACATAAAATTTCATGTTCCGTTTGAAGTTTGTGCACCACTGTTTTCTTAATCCAACAGGTTGCTTATTCATATACACAACTCTTCCTCTTTCCATACATAGCACTTTCTGCCCGCGCACGACGTCAAGGTCAGAAAAATACGCTTGCTTTGACATCACTGGCTTAATACATGGCTATACATAAGTCAGCGAAACATTTAAAAAATCCATAACTGATAAACTACACAACTAATAACAAATTACTTTACACTAGAATAAAGAGAATCTCTCCAAGTTTTGTTACATACCTCACAGATACTCAATGTGTCCACCTTTGCTAATACGGCATACAACCATGCGGTAATCCATCTCGCCCCATACACAATCCAGCATGTCACGGTTGACCAGAGCCACGGCAGCTGTAATCCGGTGGCGAAGTTCCCGGAGATCAGCGGTGAACGGAGGCACATAGACAATATCCTTCACAAACCCCCACAAGAAAAAAATCGCACGGAGTTAAATCCGGTGATCGTGGTGGCCACTTCATTAACGCGTCATCTTCTGATCGTGTGTGGAAAATTTTGATTAAGATACTCTCTCACGTTGTTGTCATAGTGACAGAGAGATCCATCTTCCTGAGAGATATAATCATTGCTGTCTTCATTCAGCTGAGGCATCAGCCAGTTTTGTAACATGTCCAAGTAAATCATTCCAGTGACGGTGGACTCTAGAAATGAAAATGGCCCATACACCTTCTCTTTCGAAATCACAGAAGACATTCACCTAAGGTGAGTCTTGCACATGCTTAGTGACTGCGCGAGAAATTTCAGTTCGCCATATGCGCACATTGTGCCGATTCACTTTTCCGGAGAGATGAAAAGTTGCTTCGTCGCGATGAGCAAGTCAGCAAAACCGACTACTTCAAATCTTTGATGAGGTCCTTGCATATTCCAACATTAAAAAAGGTTACTCACGTTTAGTAAACGTCATTTGTTCACTATTGATAACTACTGCCACCTAGCGATAAATCATGGCAACTAAGAGCGGGCTCTTCTTATTTAAAATAACTTGGAGAGTTTCTCTCTCTATCGACATGTCAATTACCATGATATGTTGCATACTTTATTTGTTATTAAACTTTCAAATGTTTCACGAACTTATGAATAACCCCGTATATTCGTTTCACTTGTTTCGAGACAATCAGTGTCTTCGTTGTATCCATGACATTTTTAGTTTCTGTTGCTACAGAGACGACAGACACAATCTAAACAGTTCAGCATGTTCTCATATACGGAATAAATGTTCTTCCTCCGTATTTTACACGATATGCATTATTTTATATATGCATCTTGATTACACAACTTTTAAAACTGTATCACTTCGGAATATGTATGATGAGACTTTCCTAAGTTAAACTCCAACGTACCTTGTTTACATGTTTCGACCTATTTATGGGTCATCCTCAGAACTGGTCATTGTTGGTCTTGGCGCCTCTTGTTCTGTTTCCTGTGAGGGTGCGTTCGTGTGGTATAGTGTAGAGTGAAAAAGTGTGTGTGTTTTGAAGTTGACTTGTGTGTTGAGAATTTCGTTGGGGTGTGAGAACTTACTTTTGAATAACCTTATGGACACATGAAATTGAAAATAAATTGACATAGCCTACTTGTTGAGGAAACTCATTTTAGATAGGCGGTACTGCAAGGCATTTTAATATTGAGAAATTGGCAAGTTTGTTCTCCTTGCAAGTAACATCTAAGTTGTCTTTCTGGTGGGCTACACAGCGTCACAAAATAAATAGAAACTTGCTAGGTATTATATTTCAATTATTCACTCCAAGTAGCCATGGGGAAATCACTCAACACGTTAAAAACTAGATAATATATTTTGTTGCTGAACTTCTACGCTCTTTGTCATAAATTGTTATTGACTTGTGAATGATGCTCTGTTTCTTAGACCGCTGTTTCACAACTGACCTCAGTGTTTGCTCCCACAATGCTACATGCACGGCAAAGAAGTAAAATAATGACACTTTTCACGTCTGCTCTCATGGGTTAGGTTATGAATTACCTTCAGTCTTCTCAAAAGTGTCTTTATTTAATTTTAGTATTAGTGTCGGTTAAGAGAGAAGTTTTATATGATATTCTTTGAATTTGGTATTCCCAAGAAACTAGTTCGATTAATTAAAATGAGTTTTAGTGATACGTACAGCAGAGTCCGTGTAGGTCAGTTTCTGTCAGATACTTTTCCAGTTCACTGCGGGCTAAAGCAAGGATGTGCACTATCACCTTCACTTTTTAACTTTGCTCTAGAGTATGCCATCAGGAATGTTCAGGATAACAGAGAAGGTTTGGAATTGAACGAGTTACATCAGCTTCTTGTCTATGCGGATGACGTGAATATGTTAGGAGAAAATCCACAAACGATTAGGGAAAACGCGGAAATTCTACTTGAAGCGAGTAAAGCGATAGGGTTGGAAGTAAATCCCGAAAAGACAAAGTATATGATTATGTCTCGTGACGGGAATATTGTACGAAATGGAACTATAAAAATTGGAGATTTATCCTTCGAAGAGGTAGAAAAATTCAAATATCTTGGAGCAACAGTAACAAATAAAAATGACACTCGGGAGGAAATTAAACGCAGAAAAAATATGGGAAATGCCTGTTATTATTCGGTAGAGAAGCTTTTATCATCTAGTTTGCTGTCAAAAAAATGTGAACGTTAGAATTTATAAAACAGTTGTATTACCGGCTGTTCTGTATGGTTGTGAAACTTGAACTCTCACTTTAAGAGAGGAACATAGATTAAGGGTGTTTGAGAATAAGGTTCTTAGGAAAATATTTGGGGCTAAGAGGGATGGGTTACAGCAGAATGGAGAAAGTTACACAACGCAGAGCTGCACGCATTGTATCCTTCACCTGACATAATTAGGAACATTAAATCGAGACGTTTGAGATGGGCAGGGCATGTAGCACGTATGGGCGAATCCAGAAACGCATATAGATTGTTAGTTGGGAGGCCGGAGGGAAAAAGACCTTTGGGGAGGCCGAGACGTAGATGGGAAGATATTAAAATGGATTTGAGGGAGGTGGGATGTGATGGTAGAGACTGGATTAATCTTGCTCAGGATAGGGGCCAATGGTGGGCATATGTGAGGGCGGCAATGAACCTCCGGGTTCCTTAAAAGCCAGTAAGTAAGTATTAGTCTAAAAGAGGTAAAGTTGTTCCCTTTACACGTCAGGAAGTAGTATGGAGGCATGGAGTAGAGCTCTATTCTTCTTTGATCTCGGCACTAGAGTGAAACGTTTTGGTAACGAGGCAAATCCCGTTACCACCCGGAATTGAATCGCGGACATTCAAGTCCGTAGCGAGTTGCTTTAACAACTGAGCTTCTCAACCGTCGATACACGTCGTTAATACAGTATCATTCAGGAAGAAATCAGTGCACTTCTTCTCTCTCTTGACAACATTAATGTTGTTCTGAAGTCTCATTTTTCTTCTTTCTCTTTCCTTGGCTTTCACTTTCACATTTTGTCCTCTCTTCCAATAAGACATGTTCTCAATGATGTACTTTTGTATTAGAATTTCTACTTCGTTTCCCTTTACTAGTTTTGTTAAATTTCTGCCCAGTTTGCGTAGTGGTAGGTGATATCAGCGTATAGGTAACTAAGTATGGACACTTCGCGTCGGTACCTTTGATGTAGCCGAACTGATTTCAATGACCTTCAAGCCAGCTAGAGCGTGAGATTCTGCTTTCTCCCTAGAGTTGGCGCCGACATCACACCAGCTAGCAGTCGACACAGCGGAAATATAACACATATAATTAATACATCTAGGTACATTAGGTACTCAAATAAAATAAATTGGATCCATAAAATAATAAATCCCTCATTAACTGTAATGTCTAGACTCTAGAGTTCCTTTATAATGAGAGTTGAGACGTTGATTCCAAGAACAATTAAAATATGTAATGATTTGATAGCACTGAAAATGGAAAAACAAAATTCTTATGAGAAGTACAACCATATTCCTATATTATATTATATACAAATATTAAACGAATTTGATGCATAATTTTATAATGTGTTATATTTTTATAATATAATTTATTATATCTGAAATATAAAAAATTATTATTACAGCTAGTTTGCCACTGAGAAATAAGGAAAAGCTGTTAACTTGAATTTATTTGAAGCAAAGCGTTACTGGATTATGCAATAAGGTAGGCGATGTTTGGATCCTGTGTCTCAACTCTATACTCAATTATTATCTTAGCGTATGCCCGATTACACTAACCTCTAGCGCTTGAAAGTGGTACTAAACGCCGGCACACAGAGAAACAAAAGACAAGAACATTCGCTCAGTGTCCGTTCTTTATAATCCCTATTCGCTGGTGATATTTCTGAGTTCACGGACAATTTTTCTGTCTCATATGTATGTATGTATTTATTCACACTGCAATGGGTATATACCCGGTGGCAGTGGTAACTAATTACACTCAATAAAGACAATAATAAACACAATTAATAAAGAATACAATTAATAATACTAATAATTAATACTGACAATAATTAATAATAATAATAATAATAATAATAATAATAATAATAATAATAGTAATAATAGGGAACATCCTAAATTAAATGAAGCACGATCAGTTAAAATAACATTTAAAATAAAATAATATAATTTGTACCTTAAACCTATGTTCGAACTAAAACCCACGAGTATGATATGTTCATACCTGCACAAGTACCTTTCAACACTACACTCATTTCGCTGTCAACTCACTCATTGCACTGGAACTACGACACATTTCACTGATTCTATCCTGATTTCACTAACACTTCAAAAACATTTCACTGTTCAAATACTTTGCACTGTCACTATAAACTATAAAGCTTCAATGACAGGAACACGTTTCACTTACTCAACACATTTCACTGACACAACATAATTCTTCACTGATAGAACACTTCAATAACAAGATATCAATTACACCCTTTAAATACTGTGCATAATTATCGTCTATTAGTAAAGTCCTTAAGGCTATTTTTAAATACACGTATAAAAAAGCGAAGGGGCAGCGGCTAGAATTACATTTTACATATACGGGGCATAGGCTACAACAGATTCATTCTCGTGTAAGATCTGTGAAGCATCAAAGAACGCCTCTAGCGAAGGGCACTGCAACACAGGCCTACCTGTGTTGGCGGACATGACTATTCCGGTTACCAAGACAACCAGGCGCCGGCAATAAAGTATGTTGCAATATTAATCTAGACTCTGGAACTGAATGCGTGCACAGAGGAATTCATTACCATCCCAGCAGGACGCCTGTCGCAAATAATTGTGAAAGAGTTGTGAAATTTGGCACTCCCACCACAATGAAAATTATGAATAATATGAATGGTGCAAATATTTAATTAATTTCCATCCCAACATAAAAGGAAACTTACTCGCGCGCGAAGAAGAGTTTTGAAGCACTGTAGATCACAATTTTCACACTTGAGTTGTTAATGTATATTAAAGAGAAATGAGTGTCGCCGCCTATAGTCGGGTCCTAAAAATGTTTTGCGTTTGTAGGAAGGCGTAGTATTAGTAGAGGGACAGAGAGGTGTGAAAATGATCGTACGGGTAGAGGCTGTTCTAAATTAAACTGTCAAAGGAAATTATGCTCTCATTGAAAATATTAATTAGGCCTGTAGAGTATAAGAAAAACTTATTCACTAAGGAATACTTTCGTTATATTTTAATTGATTAATATCATGCGTGCTAAGTAAATAAGTAATAAAACAGATAACAAATTGCCATGAAAGTGACGTGAACTTTAGATTTTTTATAGTAGGTTATTTTACGACGCTTTATCAACATCTTCGGTTGTTTAGCGTCTGAATGATATGAAGTTGATAATGCCGGTGAAATGAGTTCAGGGTCCAGCACCGAAAGTTACCCAACATTTACTCATATTGGGTTGAGGGAAAACCCCGGAAAAAACCTTAACCAGGTAACTTTCCCCGACCGGGAATCGAACCCGGGCCACCTGGTTTCGCAGCCAGACGCGCTGACCGTTACTCCACAGGTGTGGACAACTTTAGACGTAAATATATACGAAAAGCCTGAAATCCCATAAGGCCAACGGCCTCCTACAGTAGTATAGGGCGAGCTGAAGGTCTGCTACACTTTGGGAGCCAGTCCAAGAGAGCTTAACCTATACACTTACAAACTAAACACATAGACAAACTATATAAGCTAAACACGAAAAACTATACAGACTAAACACATATTATACAAACTAAACACCCACAAAAACTATAGAAACTGAACACATTAATTGTACGGTCTGAATACACAACTATCCATACTAAAAACACAAAAAATTATACAAACTGAACACATTAATTATACAGTCTGAACACACAACTATCCACACTAAAAACACAAAAAATTATACAAACTGAACACATTAATTATACAGTCTGAACACACAACTATCCACACTAAAAACACAAAAAATTATACAAACTGAACACATTAATTATACAGTCTGAACACAACTATCCACACTAAAAACACAAAAAATTATACAAACTGAACAATAAATTATACAGTCTGAACACACAACTATCCACACTAAAAACACAAAAAATTATAGAAACTGAACACATTAATTATTCAGTCTGAACACACAACTATCCACACTAAAAACAAAAAAATTATACAACCTGAACACATTAATTATACAGTCCGAACACACAACTATCCACACTAAAAACACAAAAAATTATACAAACTGAACACATTAATAATAGTCTCAACACAACTATCCACACTAAAAACACAAAAAATATACAAACTGAACATATTAATTATACAGTCTCAACACAACTATCCACACTAAAAACACAAAAATTATACAAACTGAACACATTAATTATACAGTCTGAACACAACTATCCACACTAAAAACACAAAAATTATACAAACTAAACACATTAATTATACAGTCTGAACACACAACTATCTACACTAAAAACACAACAAATTATACAAACTGAACACATTAATTATACAATCTGAACACACAACTATCCACACTAAAAACACAAAAAATTATACAAACTGAACACATTAATTATACAGTCTGAACACAATTATCCACACTAAAAAGACAAAAAATTATACAACCTGAACACATTAATTATACAGTCTGAACACAACTATCCACACTAAAAACACAAAAAATTATACAAACTGGACACATTAATTATACAGTCTGAACACACAACTATCCACACTAAAAACACAAAAAATTATACAAACTGAACACATTAATTATACAGTCTGAACACACAACTATCCACACTAAAACACAAAAATTATACAAACTGAACACATTAATTATACAGTCTGAACACACAACTATCCACACTAAAACACAAAAAATTATACAAACTGAACACATTAATTATACAGTCTGAACACACAACTATCCACACTGAAAACACAAAAAATTATACAAACTGAACACATTAATTATACAGTCTGAACACAACTATCCACACTCAAAACACAAAAAATTATACAAACTGAACACATTAATTATACGGTCTGAACACAACTATCCACACTAAAAACACAAAAAATTATACAAACTGAACACATTAATTATACAGTCTGAACACAACTATCCACACTAAAAACACAAAAATTATACAAACTGAACACATTAATTATACAGTCTGAACACACAAACTAAACACACAAAAACCTATACAAGTTGAACACACAAATTATCGTCTTAACACACAAAATCTATACAAATTGCACACATAAACTATACAGTCTAAACACACAAACAAGCTATCTAAATTAAACACACAAAAACCATAGAATTAAACACAAAAATTATACCAACTAAGTACATGAATTATACCAACTAAACATGGACTTAAACTATCCAAAATAACTATATAAATAATAGACAAATCTGTTCACAATTTACATAATGTTTCGTATATTTTCTTCCACTTTTTCCATGCCTGCCTGTCCCTCGCTGTTCTCGTCCACTGCGCTCCAGTCTCTCTCCGGAATACGCTCGACCATCTTCTCCTTGGACGTCTTCTGTTTCTTTTCCCAATTCGTGGCTCCCACATGGTCGAGGCGTGTATATGTAATGTTTGCGGGATAATTGGAATCAGAATGTATTGTGGTGTGCATTTTGTGATATTTTAAATATAATTTTATAAGAATAAGTTTTAAGCATACTTCATACCGATGGGATGGTTTTTGAATTCCCGTCTGTCTCAGTTTTCAAATAGTAGTTTCTCAAAATTGAATGCAGAATACTGAAGTATTTTTCCATAATTTTATGACGAGAAATGATAGTTGAAATATCAGCCAAAGACTTTTTCTTTAATTTTTGAAATTAAACAAAGTAAATATTTATTAGACCTATAGGCATAAGAGTATATAATATATTTATCTGTAAGGTCTATCGCTATTTTGAGTGGCTGTGGCAGGAAAGGGAGTTACTCTTGTGATGCATTCGAGTGGCGTGATAAACAAGTACTGTGGAGACAACATAAGCACGTTATACATTGTTTAAGACCAACTGCTTCTAAGCTAACCCTATTAATGAGTCACATGTTTTCGCACGATGTTGCCCCATCCAATTTTCCGTACAGTATGCGTAGACACAGTCCCGCGCCGTGGCGTCGCGGTCTAAGGCATCCCGCCTAGGACTCTCGTTACGGAATGCGCGCTGGTTCGAATCCTCATGGGGAAAGAAATTTTCTCATGAAATTTCGGCCAGTGTATGGGACCGGTGCCCACCCAGCATCGTGGTGCACTTGGGGAGCTAAGATAGATAGCGAAATCCGGTTGCGAATACCAGCTATAACGGCTGGGGGGATCATCGTGGTAACCACACGATACCTCCATTCTGGTTGGATGATCGTCCGCCTCTGCTTCGGCATGTGGGCGTGAGGCCAGCAGCCGGCTGGTCAGTCTGGGCCCTTCACGGGCTGTAGCGCCACGGATTATTATTATTATTATTATTATTATTATTATTATTATTATTATTATTATTATTATTATGCGTAGACACAACCAAATAATGGATGACATATTGTTGCGCTTTCGTATCTCTGTGTAGGCCCGTGTGTAGTTTATAATAGTACATTATGCAACGACCCTATAATGGTAGTAATTACGACGCAAGTATGATTGTTTATGAAACGAGCGCAAGCGAGTTTCATAATTTTCATACGAGCGTCTTAATTACCATTATAGGCAAGTTTCATACGACTTTTTATGCTCGACCATATTTCTAACTTGAAAGTATTGAAAATTAGGTATTTTTATGGTTATGTGCGAACTGACCTGAATTGTGAGATGTGCGCAGACGCGAAAGTATTATTGAGGCCGAATGTCATTGACCTTGGCACAGAATAAGAATGAACATTAGTCTGATATAACCTGGAAATTGATTTAGAGTTGAAAAACGAGATGACAAATTGAATTTATTTGAATATTATTTACAATTAACGCTAATTATTATAGTAACAGAACATAACCTTCTGAGACAGTATTGGATTTCCAGCCTCCGTGACTTTTCGCTAATTGTCTGTCGCTTGCATATCCGAGAATAATCGATATAACGGTACAAAGCTGACTTGTGATTGGCTGAAGACCTTTACTTTAATGAGTAGGTGTACTTTAATGACATGCATTAAAGGACTGCTACCAGGTGTATAATTACTACATTTCGGCATGATCGAGCATAAAAGTGTTTATGGAAATAATTTAATCACAAAAAAATAATTGATCTTATAGAGTATATTTAATTTGTTGATGCTCGACCATGCCGAAATGTAGTAATTATACACCTGTTAGCAGCCCTTTAATGGACCTCATTAAAGTACACCTATTCATTAAAGTTCAGGTGTTCCAGCAATCAGAAAACACATTGTAGCAATATGAAAGCGCAAGGTATAGATTATTCTCGGATATGCAATCGAAAGACAACTAGCGAAACGTCACGGAGGCTGGAAATCCAATAATTTCGCAGAAGGTTATGTTGTATTACTATAATAATTAGCGTTAATTGTAAATAATATTCAAATAAATTCAATTTGTCATCTCGTTTTTCAATGTCTAAATCAATTTCAAGGTTATATCAAGATTGATGTTTATTTTACTCTGTAGATTATATCAAGGTCAATGACATTTCTTTCTCGGAAAAAATACTTTCGCGTCTGCGCACATCTCACAATTTACGAGATATTGCACAAGGTCGGTTCCGCTCCCCAGTCAGATAAGAATAACATGAATACTTATGAATAATTTCAAGTTAGAAATATGGTCGAGCATAAAAAGTCGTATGAAACTTGCCTATAATGGTAATTAAGACGCTCGTATGAAAATGATGAAACTCGCTTGCGCTCGTTTCATAAACATACTCGCGTCTTAATTACTACCATTATAGGCTCGTTGCATAATGTACTATTATAAAATCAGAATAATTTACATTTAACATATTTGTATCGGCGCGTTATGTTGAATCATCACGATTACACCTCTTCAGAAACGTGTTATAATATGATTTTGAATTCTTGAAATGATTTCGGTAATAACTCACAATGGAATGTATGTGTATGTATGTATTTTTAACACTACAATTGGGTATACACCCAGTGGCAGTGATATAAAATATACAATAATTACAATTACATAAAATAAAATAAAGTAAAATAAACGTAAATCTATAAATAGTAGCTGCAATAAACCTAGGACTATAAATAAAAACTATTCTATAATAACGCCTACGATAAGCAAAGTAAATCTAACTTCTAATTACTTCTATTTCACCCAACTATTACCAATTTAAGTAATTACACATTACCTTAATTAATTACATACTAACTTAATTATATATAATCTTAATTTTATATCACCTTAATTTATTTACATATCACCTAAATTACATATCATCTTAATTAATTACATATCAACTTAATTATATATCAACTCAATTAATTAAATGACACAACTTAAATAATTACACTGCACCTCCAATCTAGAATGAAATCTAGAATATAAAATATGTGCGATATGATTTTCGAGGTTCCATTTTGCTTCGCAGCGGAGTATCCTGCATGTCTTTCAGACGTCCTACTGACAATTCATTGTGATCCAAAAGTTTATTAGAGAGGCAAACAATACCACTGCGAATTCCATTTTATCAGCGAGCTAAATATATGCTTTCATTTTATTAAATATGTTGTAGGCAGGTATAGAAGCTTATATTAAATTCCTGTTCTAACAGAACATGAATACCAGACATGTAAATATATTTTTTTTTCTTCTCTCGTGTACCGACAAGAGTTCGTCTGCAAGGACTTCTGGTATTCATCAGTTATTTGAAACAGACGTTCAGGAAAGAGCGAGACAGGAGACGACTCGGCGAGTCCATTAATCTGATAGAAAATACAGATATATTCCACAGCTGCCTCTCGTGCCACGCTCTGGCTTGAGGGGTTCTCAAAAGATGCAATAATCGCTGACAGTAATAAATTGTTCAACATTACAAAAATGTTCGCCTTCATTTTAAATTCTTGGTATCATCTGTAAATGGTCCTATTAAAATTGTGTAATGTTGGAAAGTAAATTCTGACAAGCAAAAAATTGCATCATATTGAAGAAATTTATAATCTATACTAATAATAAATCTGTAACCGAAATTTTTCTGGTAATTTTCGATTTTCCAAAAACAATTGGTCCTAACATATATAATTAACCACCCTGAAACCGAAAATCGCTTTTTTGAAATTTTTGTTTGTATGTCTGCCTGTATGTTTGTTACCTTTTCACGCGATAATGGCTGAACCGATTTATATGAAAATTGGAATATAAATTAAGTTCGTTGTAATTTAGATTTTAGGCTATATGGCATTCAAAATACTTTATTTAAAAGGGGAGGTTATAAGGGGGTCTGAATTAAATAAATTGAAATATCTCGCTTATTATTGATTCTTGTGAAAAATGTTACATAACAAAAGTTTCTTTAAACATGATTTCCGATAAGTTTTATTCTTTACAAAAGTTTGATAGGACTGATATTTAATGAGATAGATGAGTTTTAAAATTAAAATAACGCCATCTAAGACGGTGCAATGAATTAAGAACAAATGACTTCGTCTATAAGGGGCCTTGGACAACAACAATCGAAACAGGGGCCGGACATCAACAATCGAAAGCTATTAAACATAGCCTACAGAGAATGTTTCTGTTTGTATGAAGTAATATCAGGAGCTAAATTAACCGATTTGTATAATTAATTATTATTTCACCATTGGAAAGTGTAGTTTCTCTAGATGGACATAATGCTATAATGTTATTACAGTAACGTCTGAGTAAATCGAGGACAGGTAAGATTAAAATAGCTTCTTATGCACAGAAAATTTGATAGGCTATTCGTTTCCTGTATTTCTTAAAATAATATTTATGTACGCTCATTTTAATCTCAGAGAATTAACGAACGAGAGTGTATTGATTTAGTATGCAGTAATAGTACGTTAGCTTAGCAATCCATTATTTTATAATTCAAAATTTAACTATGCTCAATTGAATCGTGTTAAAATACATAAAATATATATGCAATAAATGCAATGCAAAAAAAAGGGTAATAAGCGAAGCAGATTATCTTGCGCTGTTGTAAAAGTTGTTCCCTGGATCAAACGTCCTATTTTAATTATGTAATTACTTTATATTTATTTCTAACAGGTGCAGCGGAGCGCACGGGTACGGCTAGTAATAATAATAAAGTTAGCTTCCCTTATGAAAAGGTTGCCAGATTTGACAAAGCTTATTACATACTGTATAATTTGGAAACACACCTAAAACGTAAAATGATACACATTTGAAACGATTGGGGAGTCGAATATACAAAATGTCAGAAAAATTTACACCTAAGTAGCGTTTGTGCTCATTTACAGTTAAGAAAGGGGGGGATATCATCAGATAGGTTGGAATGATTTGAATGCCATATACCGCGAGAAAAATAATAGTACGGATTTATTGGCATTGATATCTAAAGCAATCAACAGCCATCGGTTAAGATAACTTGAAATTTCCATTATCACTCCCATACAAATGATTCCTCAATATCTGAACCGATCCTTTGAGGGCACTAATGGCTATTTCCTTCACAATGCTGTGTGTTAGGCCCAGGTTTTTACATTTGTTGGCAAAGAAGGAGGGTATGGTATCTCGTGCTCCCACCATCAGACCTACCACATCAATGTGGGACAGGCTATATTTATCTTTATAGAACGGGATTGTTGGTCCATAGATCCGTTTCTTTTCACTGTCCACCTCATGCGGTTGATCTGCATGTGTCTCAAATCTGATGGTGGGATCGAGAATGTATGCCGAGTTGTTCTTAATGGCAATGATATCAATTCGCCGAACACTTCCTTGTGTGGCTAGTCCCTGCATCTCTTGATGGACTGTAAACCCTACTTCCTTGAGTGCCTCGGCCAGTATGGTGACGGATGTTGCGAAGGTCCTCACTATAGGGGCAGAAGCCAAGGATATGGGGAAGAGTTTCAATCTCGCTGAGAAAGCGCCTACAGCGGGTACCATCCCGACTTCTACCCGGTACAGCTCGGACCGGAGCGACATAAACTACCATTTTAAACAATAAAACAATAGTAAACAATAGTTTACTAACTTACTACCACAGAAATCAAATAAAACATAAATCTAATCGACATGAATATCGTACTCGAAGACGAAAGTCTACTTTCTCATTAATTGAGCCTAAATGTCATACAAGTGCAGCTCTTAAATATGGTGCTAGTTTCGGCCCAAGACTTTATAATAAAATTACAAACCATTTTCCAAATTTCAAATATTTTTAAAGTGAAGCTTTTAAAAAATAAATTTGTAAAATTATCCATGATATATAATAGACTATTAACAAATGTATTTTTTTTACCTTTTATTTCTGTCGACTATATTCATGTTTTTATTGAATATCACTGGCTTCTGTCTGGTTGTCAATTTATGTTAAATGTGTATTTTTCTCTATTTTTTTGTTCCTGTGTGTTATTTATTGGTTTGAATTAAGTTACTTACTGTATTTAGTAAACTGTCTGTAGTAATGTCACGAGAGGTCTGAGATCTGCCGATAAATCCACGAGCGAAGCGAGTGGATTTATCTGGGAAATCTCAGACCTCGAGTGACATTTATTAGGACTATTTCGTGAGTAAAATAAAAATTTAAATAGTATATCCCTAAAATTCAATCACGAAATGTTAATAATTGTATATTAACGAATACTTAACCTGTTGAGAAATTGTGAAGTTGAAATACTCGTAGATGAATATCGATTATTGCAATAAAGAAATTCGATGTTATTATTCAGTAATGCCAATTGCGAAAACCGAAATACAGGTTTAACATTGTTAATTACATGTACTGCACTTTTCTCTTATTATTATAACAAGTACAGTTTCATTATCTGCTGAAATCATAATTTAATTTAACAGTAACAGTGGGGACAGCTATATACCAATGCTTATGTATTCACAGTGAGACATGTTGCTACACAGTGAAGCCATCTCTGTATAGATAGGCCTAATTAAAACACGAATTTTATTACGCCATACGAAAGGCAGTTTGATCAAAGGCATTATTACTATGCAAGGTCTTTCAGTTTGATATGCGATGATGTTACATAAATTTGAACGTCTATTAATTGTTTAATTTCAATACAAATGTTATAGGCTATAATTTTATAGGTTACGTTACCTGTGGAAGCAGGACCAATGTCAGCTGTGCCTTGTTTCGACCGTTACTTACAATGAGTGCTACACGAAAGCATTTTTTATAGCTCGACAAACGCATTCTCGCTGTAGTGTGTAACGGAACTAAAGCTGCATCTACACAGTTCAATATTCCAATCGCATATGCGTGCAATCTGGGAAGAATAGAATCAAGTTTAAAAGGTACGTTCAATTAAGATGCATAAATATTTTGTGTCTACATGGTGCGCCGTTTTGAACGTGGTCTTCACTGCATAAATATATTAATTAATATTAAATATCAATCTTGCATTCATTGCTTTAAAGTTGAAAGAAAAGTTTAACCGTGTAGTTGCATCTTAATGTATTCATGATCATCAATTTACGGGGAAACAGTTGGCGACAACGACTAAACAAAAGAACGACTATGCGATAAATTGATAGCGATAAATCTAGCTGCAGTAATTATCGCAAAGTCTGACTGTGATTGGTTGGAATTCAAAATTTCATTACACTTCATTGGTCGAAAATGGAATGACATCATATAAACGAAATGGTCCTTGTAAATTTTATGTTATATTATTGACTAAGACCACACCGTACACGAGCCTGGCTCTTACGGTAGTGGCTAGAAACATTTTTGTTTTATAAATGTAATTTGTACTCACTAGCTAGCTAGTTAATAAAAATAAGAAAAATAAAATGTATGGAAGTATAAACGACGTGTAATTTTACCTTTTTCTGATAAATGGTGCACAACAGAAATAGGATTTCATAGATGGAAGTGATTGTTAATCGAAAATATTGTATAACTTCTTCTTTCGTGAAGAATCAGCAGAACGGAGAAAAATTCTCCACGGCACCGGGACTTGAACCCATGTTTCCAGCTTTACGTGTTTTTCCTCCCCTTAATGACCTCTGTCAAGTAGTTATAAAATGGATAGATAAATATGTGACAACGCTGTTATATAGTGTCATTATTTTTATTTTTATTGTTTTGTTTAAATTCTCTTGAAGGAGCACAATGACATCGTAGCTTGGTTGTCTTTCGAATTTGTGGAATACATAAAAGTTTGACTCATCAAATTTGTATTTATTATGTAGATTTGAGTTTGAAAGCCACGGTTTCTTGTCAGATAACTCCTCCCAACGCCCACGTTGTATCTACAAAACCACAAGGACGGGTCGATAATGATACGTTTGGCATGGAAGTAAACTCTGTTATGAACTTGTACGCTAATGGGTAGACTTAATACAATTCCAGGAAATCTATAGTAATCGATTGTTAGTCTGAAACAGCATGTTAAGAAAACAAAGCGAAATATCATACATGCAAAGAGTTAAAGCTAGACCATAATCATAATCATAATCATCATCATAATCATCATCATCATCGAGATTAGATCGTTAGGCGTATTTATTTCTCCTGAATTTTTCACAAATAAATGTTAAAGTCATGTTTGTTTTGGAATTTAACATTTCTCCTTCCGTGAAAAATAGGTTGTACTTACTTACTGGCTTTTAAGGAACCCGGAGGTTCATTGCCGCCCTCACATAAGCCCGCCATTGGTCCCTAACCTGAGCAAGATAAATCCAATCTCTATCATATCCCATATCCCTCAAATTCATTTTAATATTATCTTCCCATCTACGTCTCGGCCTCCCAAAAGTTTTTTTTTTTTTCCCCTCCGGCCTCCCAACTAGAGTCGACGGCGATTCGGAAGGCGGTAGTCTGCTAACGTTTGCGTCGAGAGAGACAGATAGAGAGAGCAAGGAAGCGTACAACATTGCCACATCGTACTTCACGAGCACGTGCAATACAAATAGCGCAGGAGAGAATTTAAATTATCAAAAGACAATAATGACCTTAGCCGTTGATTACTGTAAGCATGACACCAAACAAACCCTCTTTCCTTCACTAACAATATTCTTTGCACGGTTCTCAATCCCACACCACATGCTTCTACAGTTGTTTCTTGCGCGTTGGCAAGGTTGCATCCAGCATCAAGATGGCCGGCAGCGTTGTGCTCGTTAACGTTTTTAAAATAATTATACATCTTAAACACTATTTTCCGCGCCTGCCTGTGCAATACTTGTCTTTTTACAGTCTCTTCTTCCATTTATTTATCTTACACACACAGTAAATGTTAGTTTTAGTTATTCAGTGTATTGAAACACTCACACGTGAACAAACGAACTCGGGAAGTACTTGTTACAGACTGATTCCGATTGGTTCTACTGTACAAGCTTGTGACGTCACATCCAGATATGCTACGGCGCATATAGCAGCTGACCGCCTTCCGAATTGCCGTCTAGTCTAACACTCTATATGCCTTTCTGGATTTGCCCATACGTGCTACATGCCAAATAGAGCATAAGCTTCAATCAGTATGTTATACATAAAGTACAATTATTAGTAATAAAGAGAGAAGAAGATTCAAGAAATGGGAGAAGTGGGGGAGACAGAAGGAGAAGGTCCATTGATAATGTAATTCTTAACATAAAATTAAAATATTCTACTTTTAATTATAACATACGGAAGTTCATATGTACAAAATACTATATTATGCAACGAGCCTATAATGGTAGTAATTAAGACGCGACATAATTTTCATACGAGCGTCTTAATTACCATTATAGGCAAGAAGCATATGACTGTTTTTGTTCGACCATAATTAAATGTCTAAGTGCTGAGTTCTTACAAATATCCTACCTTGTTACTTTATTGATAATGAAATGGTGAACATGCGTGTATTTTCAGCGTGTTCTGGACTTTTTGCAACAGATGGCACGAGTGTGAGTACCTTTTCACCGTGTTCCAAGTAGTGCAATAGATGGCAGGCGTGTACGGCGTATTTATTGACTTTTTGCAGGGCATTGTATGTAGATTTTAACCTCAAAGCTACATTAAAACACAGCAAGTGGACTCATTTTATTTAATGTTAAAATTAACATGTACAGAATATATTTTTTAATACATGTTGATTGTGCAGTTTGTGAAATTTATCTAGGGAATGGCTCCCAGTGGAATGCTTCAAGTTTGGTGGATGTTTGAGTGATTTGATAAATGTCACTTTCAAAACACGCGCCTGCTATTTTGGATTGGTGCTGTCACGGCTTGTCAATATCGAATATGTTTAATTGGAAATCGATAGTTTCAATAACACATTGAATAGCAGTCCTTTGATGAATGTCATTATGGTCGAGCAAAAATTAAGTTAAGAAATGGAAGTCTGTCATCTTAGAAGTTTTCAATACAATCTTATAATGCATAATGGAAAGCTGAGATATAAAATTTTAATAGTAATATGCGTTACAAGAGCGGTATGTTGAAGTTTTCATGTTCCAGGAAAAGTTTGAAAAAGCGAAACGCAGTTGAGGTTTTTTAATTTCCGAGAATTGAAAGAAAATAAACCGCTCGTGTATCGTACATTATTTTATGCGAAGATCTTTTATTACATACCTGAAAGAGGAATTTCTAATTAGTTGCAATGAAATCTCCATCTTGGTTTCTGTTCAGTGACGACAAACTTGCAAAACAAAAATATCTATCTTCAACATTGTTGCTTTAAAATGTTTTCTGTGTTTACTATATTCCAGCAGGCCGTGATATGCGTCTGTCTTATTTCCCCCCAGTCTATAAATGCGAACTTAAAACAAACGGTAAGGTTATGTACTGTAATCATTTATTTTTCATTTTAATATTTTAACAATATTATTTATATAACGTATTGCAGTAATAACATCGGCAAGTTGATTTTTTCACGGCTTCCTTAATGTTACTTGCATCACGAAAGCAGTAACTTTAGTGGAGTTGTAGAGTTTACTTAATTTTTTAAAATATTTAAAAACAATAATTAACAGTGCAATTTAGGTGAAATTGCAGTGGTAAGTTTCCAATTTATAATTATTACTATATTGAACGTCTCTAAAAGTAATATGTTAAAAGCCTAAAACAGTAAAATGAATATGACACTTAAGCGGTAAGAAGAGGGAAATTGTTATGTTTGTTAGGTTGGGAATACTGAATGTGGAATTTTAGACTTTCCGCTGATTGGTTCTGTGCGGAAACCAAGGAAATACGCACGATCTCGCACAAAATTGTTTTTTAAAGATGCTCGCAACTGCCGAGGTTATATCAGCGTCGCCGGTGTGCCGGAATTTTGTCCCGCAGGAGTTCTTTTACATGCCAGTAAATCTACGGACATGGGCCTCTCACATTTAAGCACACTTATATAATAATAATAATAATAATAATAATAATAATAATAATAATAATAATTTATTTTAGCTGGCAGAGTTAAGGCCGTAAGGCCTTCTCTTCCACTCAACCAGCAAAAAGTATACATACATATGTATGAACTTACAAAGAATTCAACAATTTGATTTAGATAAGAGCTACATGTATACAAGATTTATTTACGAATTAAACAACAAAATACTATTGACTATTAATTAAACACTGAAATACCAACTATGTACCAGAATTAAGCTAAAATACATAGAATGTTAATATATTTCAAATAATGTTAGATAATAGAAAGAGATTATTATGAGACAATTTTGAAAATACAGCACTATCAGCATGTAGAGAGTGATAGTTTAAATCAGTATGATTTGAGTGAAATGCTAAGAAGGTTATCTTTTAAGCTGTTTTTAAAAGTGTTTGTCTTGCAGCCCCTAATTCTTTGTGACAGGGAATTCCATTGTCACGAAGTGGATACTGTAAAAGATGATGAATAACAAGATGTTCTATGAAGAGTTATACAGATAAGTGATCTGGTATTTACGTCGTGGTTAGAGTGTAGATAAGAGAAAGGAGACGAAAGGTAATTTGGTGTTGAAGTGTGCAGAATTCGAAAGAGTAAAGACTAAGAGTGTGAAGTTCTACGTGCCATCGACCTGGGCCGGGATCGAACCCGCAATCTCGGGCACAGAAGGCTAGCACTCTACCGACTGCGCCACCCAGGCCGACCTGTTATCTATATCCCAAATTCTGTGTAACGTATGAAATGATGATGAAATTAATTTCATCGTGTGTAAAGCCTAACGCAAGACTCTCTCTGTCTCTCGCAGAAAATATATAATTAGAATTTGTAAGCGAAACTTTTCCAATAGCGTGACAAAGTATTGTTACAAAAGAATGGGATGTTGCTATAATATGTGTGTGTTTTTGTGCTTTGTTACAAAATAAATATGGTGGTATCGAAACTGGCTTGAAACTTGAATTTGAACTTAATTATTGGACGAGATGTATCTATCTATCTGTCTATCTATCTATCTATCTATCTATCTATCTGTCTGTCTGTCTATCTATCTATCTATCTATCTATCTATCTATCTATCTATCTATCTATCTATCTATCTGTCTGTCTGTCTGTCTGTCTGTCTGTCTGTCTGTCTGTCTGTCTGTCGGTCCGTCCGTCCGTCCGTCCGTCCGTCCATCCATCTATCTATTTATCGATCCATCGATCCATCTATCTATTCTGGTGTAGCTAAGGCCATCAAGCCTTCTCTTCCACAACACCAGGAATAGAAATACAATAATATAGAAAAACAGAGAAAAAATACACTATATACAAAATAAAGCTACACAAAAAATAAAGAGAGAGAGAAAACACTATAAAGAAAGTAAAGCCACACAAAATATACACAGGTTGCAGTCACACAAACTTTAAATGAGTGATTAAGTATCATAATTAGTTGTATCCTAAATAATTAACTAACATAAACAAGAAACTTGCAATTTTAAACTAGATTAAAAAAGAAAAAGAAAAAAAACACAAATCAATACTTCTAGCAATACCTAAAAACATTAACTAAGACAAAATTTTTCAGTTTAATTTTGAATTGTGATAATTGCCCAGCCATGAGACATGCGAGGTGGACTTCTTATGAAGTACCGGCCAGCCATCATTGTAACATAACCTTCCATGTAGCAGAGGTCGTGATATCTGGCCACAATGTAAAATAAAAAATTCTAATTTCAGCTCTATCACGAATATACAAATTCCCAACTTTACTTGACTAAAGAACGGAGTTCATAAATTGGAAGACATTTGTATTAACGAACGCAGACTCTGTAACATAGTTCGGAAATAGATGCTTAGATCTCTGTTGTGGAGATATTCTCTTTTTGTTCCCCTCTAGGCGGTTATCCAATTTTCTGCCAATGTTAACACTGTCTTCTGAAGCAAGACTTTCGATACACCGCGCTTGCTGGAGTAATTAGTGGAGGAATAAGACTTAACTGCTTATTTCTACAGGTTTCCTTCCCCCAAAGCCGTTAAAAGCGTTGCCGGAAAGCTTGTTTTGTATGTACGATACTGCTGCCTCAGATTTATTCGTGCGAAAATAATGGTTTAAAACTTGAGGAGACAAAATTGAGAACGTGGGACCTGTGCGAGTTAACGCTGTAGGATGTAAATGCTGCTACCCTTGTATGAATATGTAAAGCTAGTGTAGAACAAGTCTTGTTTCACTGATACAAACAAATGCGTAATTGGATATAACCCAGTTTTATTCAGATTTGCTTACTTACATGGGTAAGAGAAATCTTGTGAAACTAGCAATGTTTCTTAGCCTCCTAGACAATTTTTGTTTTATTTCTAAAGTTTAGTATAATTCTACAATTCAATAAATTCTCTGAAATGAGGAAAGATGCTGAAAAAATTCTGCAGGTTACAGTTGGGGCACAAATGCAGGTATATTATACCATACTTCTGGTCTCTGCACATACAAAAATAATTGCTCCTAACATATATAATTAACCACCCTGAAACCGAAAATCGCTTTTTTGAAATGTTTGTTTGTATGTCTCTCTGTCTGTCTGTCTGTCTGTCTGTCTGTATGTATGTTTGTTACCTTTACACGCGATAATGACTGAACGGATATCGATGAAAATTGGAATATAAATTAAGTTCGTTGTAACTTAGATTTTAGGCTATATGGCATTCAAAATACATTATTTAAAAGGGGGTTATAAGGGGGCCTGAATTAAATAAATCGAAATATCTCCCTTATTATTGATTTTTGTGAAAAATGTTACATAACAAACGTTTCTTTAAAAATAATTTGCGATAAGTTTTATTCCTTGAAAAAGTTTGATAGGACTGATATTTAATGAGATAAATGAGTTTTAAAGTTAAAATTACTGCCATCTAAGGCCGTGTAATGAATTAAAAACAAATGACTTCGTCTATAAGGGGCCTTGGACAGCAACAATCGAAAGCTATGAAAGATAGCCTACAGAGAATGTTTCTGTGTTTGTATGAAGTAATATCGGAAGCTAAATTAACCGATTTGTAAAATTAATTATTATTTAACCATTGGAAAGTGTAGTTTCTCTACACGGACATAATGCTATAATGTTATTACAGTAACTTCTGATATAATAATATAATATAAAATAAAATAATATAATATAATATGTATTATTATATAATATAATTTAAATTATTTGAAGGGTTCACAACCATAAGCTTAGTGGGCTAAGCGCCATTTACTGAATACGTAGAAAACAAGGGTTAAAATTAAGTTATTACTATAATTCAATGGAAACCTATAACAAGTAAAATAAAATATACACATTAAATCTAAATGATGTCAATGTTCATTAAACTATGGTTGCATGTAATAAAAATTAAGAAACAGGTTAAAGGAATTGTCATTGCACCAAATGAGTGTCTCTGGACCAAAATGATCGCATTTTAATTATTTGGATGCAATTTAAATTAAGTAACATATTAAACGATTTATCCTTCTATCAAACACGAATGTTCCCTGAATCAAACGTCCTATTTTTAATTACGTAATTATTTATATTTATTTCTAACGGGTGCAGCGGAGCACACGGGTACGGCTAGTTATACTATAATTCTGGTCTCTGCACATACGTCTTATATTATAATTTTTTACTCTTAAAATAGGATAGAATTTCTACCACTTAGTCTAAAAAAAGAATCTTATTCAGGCGCTTGTAATGCCCCATTTTGATTATTGCGATTCCTTGCTAACTAATATAAGTTGACTCTCAGCTGAGAGACTACAACGTGTTCATAATGTGTGCATACGATTCATCTGCAATACTCGTAAATTTGACCACATAACGCCTTCCCTCCAGTTACTTTCATGGGTGCGTCTGAAGGAACGAAGAACAATACATTCACTGTGTCTTCTGTTTAGTAGAATCATGCATACTTCTACTCCGAATTATCTGTTATCGCGCTTTCAATTTCTTACAACTCTTCGAAACCGACATCAAGCACTTCTTTCTAACCCTCATCATAGAACGTCTTTATACTCATCTTCCTATACTGTAGAAATACCTCGCCTCTGGAATTCCTTACCTAATGACGTCAGGAACTGCCGGACTTTATCACAATTCAAAATTAAATTGGAAAATTTTGTCTTAGTTAATGTTTTTAGGTATTGCTAGAAGTATTGATTTGTGTTTTTTTTTCTTTTTCTTTTTTAATCTGGATTAAAATTACAAGTTTCTTGTTTATGTTAGTTAATTAGTTAGGATGCAATTAATTATGATACTTAATCACTCATTTAAAGTTTGTATGACTGCAACCTGTGTATATTTTTCTGTGGCTTTACTTTGTTTATAGTGTTTTTTTTCTCTCTCTCTTTATTTCTTTGCTTTGTTTATAGTGTATTCTTTTCTGTTTATTTCTGTTATTGTATTTGTGTTCCTGGTGTTGTGGAAGAGAAGGCCTGACGGCCTTAACTACATCAGAATAAATAAATAAATAAAAATAAAATAACATTTACTATGCACTTACTTCGAAAGCATGTCCTACGGTGCCTTGGCGTTGAGTTGCTGGTCGGAATTTTCATATATAAATAGTTTAAACGTGCGTTGCAATGATTGAATCGACCTTCTTCTTATGCTTTCTGTAAATCCCAAGAGATGTTAGGAGCTTGAAAATAAGTGATCGATAACGATTCCACCTAGTGGCAAATTTGAAACTAAATGTATATATGAAGTATAGTATACTATACTCCAGGACCCAGGAGGCTAAGTTCCGATATTCTTTATAATTTCAAAATTGTTAGCGACTTACTTAGGGAAAGGCATTTTGTTGAAAGAAGTCGAAAGAACAAGCAGTTCCATTCTTTCTTTTCAAATGATTAGAGTTAATTTACTATTGAAAATTTAGAAATTAATGGATTAGTAATGAGTAGAGACTGGCATAATATGCAGAAAATTTGAAAAATTCTAAAATTTATTTTAGCAGAATATGAAAATATGAAACAAATGAGTAGCTTAATATCAAATGCGAACATCTGACCCTCAATCGAAATTTAGATAGCTGTGGTTTCTTATACAGGGATATCATTTTATTTTTACTAACATTTCTAATATTAGCCTGGCTATACCTTTTGATTAAAGGTTCAAAACAGAGAACACAGTTTTCTACCCCCGTCCACTGGAGTTCGATGATACTGGCGTAAAATACAAACAAATCACTTTACTACGTATAGGAAGGAAGAAGAGTAGTTCATCCATTTACAGTACGTAAAGTAGGAAATATCGCGATTTTGAGTTTGATAATTTTCATTAGGTTTTTCTTTAATCATAATACAGTACTGTATTAAGAATAAGTGTTTTTACTCCATTCTGACGTATTCATTATGCAGTGTATATTATACTGTCTACAGCACATTAGCGTACAATATAGAGAATGAAGTTAAATTGAAAAATAAACATAATATGGATATTTAAACACATTTTTGAAAATGGTGGCCGTTCATTTCTATACAGGCTTCAATTCTAATGTGCATATTATCGCACTATAGAATATTGTACTTAATTCCAATTACCAGTTTCGTCCTTCGTACTAGTAACTCATGTTAAAATAATTCTGTACCTACTCTATGAAAGATGACTTTACGTACTGTAAATTCAATCTTCACTTCTGCCCGATCCGAAAAGATGAAATTACTCAGACATGCTATCTACTGTCCGTCCAACTGGTTTTGTCGCAGGGTCGTAGAAAGGAGGGGGAATCACTTGACAGTTAATTACTTAACGAGGCCTTTTTATTTAAGTTATTTTAAACAGTTGTACAATATTACGTAGACGTCCAATTCCTAACAGAAATTAATGTTTTCAGAAAAGAGCTAAGATAGCGCAACTACTACCCTGTACAAAGAGGCGAATAGAAGCCGTGGGGGAAACCGGGATGTGATATAGGCAAACGGACGACAGTACCTGTACGAGAATATGATTCAATATATTGAAAGCGAACATATTTCTGGAACATACTATATTCACTAACTCAGTACTGTTTGTGTTTACTATGACCGTAAGGCGACTTTGACTGTATACGCTTGGTTCTGTGTGGAAAACGGTTCCACGTTTACCAGTAGAGGGGGTGGGAGTGAAGTACATTCAAAAACTCAGGTACAATAAAAATTGAAGTAAAAATAAAATGATGTCCCTGTACAATTTTTCATGCTCTTTCCAGTTATAGTGAAACTATATGCAAACTATAACACTACATTTATAAAAGAAATTATTTTAAATATTACAAAGAACACTGTGAAACAAAAAATTGTCTCTAGATCAAAACTATGGAGACGACAGATGTCCGCCTTTGATATTAAACTACTCAAATATTTAAGTGCTAATATGTCTTCGTTCCTCAACTATTCGGAGCAGGTATACTTACATTATTTACAAAATAAACTTTTAAATAATATAGTTTCGTCTATATTTAATATGCTATAAAATAAAGTAGAATAAATCTGCATAATTAAACCTGTGATGTTTGGTCAAAATATAACTAAAAAAAAAACTATTTTGAGATACAAGTATTTTTATTTTCATTCTTCGTATACAAATCAATGTAGGGGAAAAGGAACTAGCCATCCTACCCCATTAACACCAGGCTTAACATCCCCGTCCGACGGACGAACTACTATCAACAGCGACATATGCCTGCTATTCACATGCACTGCCGAGAGATTTGATTAGAAATTGTGCACCGCCATCTCTCCTAGTCCCGAGGTAGAAATTTTACATTCAAAATTTCTGACCTCGCCGAGGATCGGCCCCGGCTGGAGGCAGAAACGCTACCACAGAGCTAAATCGGCGGACTATGGTTTAGAACAGCATTCGCTAAAATGGGTAACAGGTAAGGAGCGTATTGAAATATGCTCCGTCGTGCAGGAGAGAGAGAGAAAGAGAGAGATAGACAAAGAGAGACAAAGCATACCCACCAACAGCCACAGATGATCTCTGAATTGATAAAGGGTAAGGAGTGCAACAAAATATGCTCCGTCGTGCAGGATAGATGGATGGATGGATGGATGGATAGATAGATAGATAGATAGATAGATAGATAGATAGATAGATAGATAGATAGATAGATAGATAGATAGATAGATAGATAGATAGATAGATAGATAGATAGATAGATAGATAGATAGATAGATAGATAGATAGATAGATAGATAGATAGATAGATAGATAGATAGATAGGTAGGTAGGTAGGTAGGTAGGTAGGTAGGTAGGTAGGTAGGTAGGTAGGTAGGTAGGTAGGTCGGTGGGTGGGTGGGTGGGTGGATGGATGGGTGGGTGGGTGGGTGGATGGATGGGTGGGTGGATGGATAGATATGGATAGATATGGATAGATATGGATAGATATGGATAGATAGATAGATAGATAGATAGATAGATAGATAGATAGATAGATAGATAGATAGATAGATAGATAGATAGATAGATAGATAGATAGATAGATAGATAGATAGATAGATAGATAGATAGATAGATAGATAGATAGATAGATAGATAGATAGATAGATAGATAGATGGATGGATGGATGGAGATGGATAGAGATGGATAGATAGACAGACAGACAGACACAGACAGACAGACAGAGAATACTCGCCTCAGCCACGGATGCACGCTACTGCCTATCTTATCCGCGGGTAAGGGACACTAGCTCCAGGGTGCACTGTGCTGATGACCGCTGGTTTAGAATATGAAATTTCGTATATTGCATCTCTCTGCTTATGAGCTTGATGGACAAGTAATTAGTAAAATGTTTTGTTTTCCATTCTTAATTTGAGCAGTGATGTTTGACTATAGTATACGTAAAATTTACTTAGAAAACTTTTTCTAGAAATATAAAATACGAGATAATAACAATTTTTGTTCTGGATACATTCTTGAAATGTATGATACATTGCCAGCCGTCATAGTATGGTGCAATGAAAACTTGATGCCAATATCATATAGGCTGTAAATATTTTGAAAATGACTGAGAGCTCTATTTATTTTTAACTTCGGATTTAGTTTGCTGTTATTAATGAACAAATTTTGAGAGTGGCAACTATAACATGAAGCAGGTGGCATGGAAATTCACACGTGGTTGACTGGACGTTTCAGTTCCGGGTCCGTTCGCCAGATTGCGTTCGCTAATTAGCTCTTTGTGTACTCAAATTTCAAAGCGAACCCAGATTGAAATCGCCCTGGCTTTATCTATTACACAGTGTAATTGGGACGTCATTGCACCCACGCATCTTTTTCAAACAATTTACCGAAGGGGGGCAACTGATTTCCGAACTAACTGCTCTGGGGGTGTCCCAGTAAACACATACACTCAACTTGTCTGTCTCAGGGGGCGGAAGAGTACTGTGTGGTGCTGTTAACAATATTTTCGCTTATAAATATGAGTATATAATATATTTTTCCCCTCTGTATCTATCAAACACAGACTAATTCCCTTGCACCGTGTGATAAACAAATGTTGATGAGTTGTGAGCTGGCCATAGAAACAAATTATCTTTCATTGTTTTAATATAAGCATGGCAGAAAGAAAGTCTATTGGAAACAAATTGCGATTGTCACCTATTACAAATGTTTGACTCTCACAATTTCCAAACTTTTTCCCTCAATATCAAAAACATGTTATTTGAGAAAATGAGTGGAATAAAAATAGTACTTTTTCAATTACAAAAGCACAATGTGATAAATCCCCATACGATTATTTTGTCATATATAAATATGTCATATCTCTTCACATTTTCACTAATTTAATAAAATATTTTTAAATAGTAGTCCATTCATTTTGAAGAACTATATAGTTCACATTAGCACATGTGGAGTAACGGTCAGCGCGTCTGGCCGCGAAACCAGGTGGCCCGGGTTCGAATCCCGGTCGGGACAAGTTACCTGGTTGAGGTTTTTTCCCGGGTTTTCCCTCAACCCAATACGAGCAAATGCTGAGTAACTTTCGGTGCTGGACCCCGGACTCATTTCACCGGCATTATCACCTTCATTTCATTCAGACGCTAAATAACCTAGATGTTGATACAGCGTCGTAAAATAACCCAATAAAATAAAATAAAATATAAAATTTAGCCCTTCATCTTCAGTAGTTTCTCAGTAAATGGTTCCAAAATTTACAATAATAAATTTTTTCAGTCTTCTTTATATTTACTGCTATTGGTGTTAAGTGTCAATTTATCTGGTACTTTAATGTAGAAATGAAAGGAATTAATGACAATTAATTGATTTTTGCTCTAACTACAGTAAAATACAAAATTAATATTTACATTCAATTTTTAACATCAGTGACCCATTCTCTATCTCTCTTAAAAATAAAATAAACGCAAACATTAAAAACCTATCTTTTCGACACGTTCTTTCAATTTACAGAAAACCATGAATGAATGAATGAATGTTAGCCATGATGTCCCATGTTGGGCACAGGCCTCCTGTGATGGGGTTAGAACCCCCCGACAGGGATGGATCAAGTGTACTCGCTTGGTGAGCCAATCCAAGCGAGCTTGTCGTGTTCACTACTTTTGTGACATGGTTAATAACCCTGTTAGACTTTAACTAGTCTCAACACTCTGTTCTTTCTTCATTTTTTTTTCTTGCACTACACAACAGAAAACCATAGAAAGGGAATGTTATCATATACAAGGACAGTTTAAGTATTTGGATTATTGTTCGGAGCAAGGGGAACAATTCCAAAATTCTCATTTGAATTATTTAAATCTTTTTAAAATTTTTGAAAATTATTACTGTAGACATAATAAAATATTCTGCTCAGATTTTACGTAAATTTCTTTATATTGTATGTATGTATTTATTCACACTGCAATGGGTATATACCCGGTGGCAGTGGTAACTAATTACACTCAATAATGACAATAATAAACTTATTAATTAAAAGTACAGTTAATAATAATACCAATAATTAATACAAATAATTAATACTAACAATAATAATAATAATAATAATAATAATAATAATAATAATAATAATAATAATAATAATAATAATAGGGAATATCCTAAATTAAATGAAGCACGATCACTTAAAATAACATTTAAAATAAATCTAATTTGTATCTTAAATCTAAGTTCGAACTAAAACCCATGAGTATGATTTGTTCATATCTGCACAAGTACCTTTCAGCACTACACTCATTTCGCTGTCAACTCACTCACTGCACTGGAACTACGACACATTTCACTGATTCTATCCTAATTTCACTAACACTTCAAAAACATTTCACTGTTCAAATACTTTGCACTGCCACTATAAACTATAAAGCTTCCCTGACAGGAACACGTTTCACTTACACAACACACTTCACTGACACAACATAATTCTTCACTGATACAACACTTGAATAACAAAATATCATTTACATCCTTTACATACTGTGTATATTTACCGTCTATTAGTAAAGTCCTTAAGCCTATTTTTGAATACGTTTTTGGTTGTTGATAAAGCCTTTAGTAAGTCTGCAGGTAAAGCATTCCAATCCCTGATAGTACGATTGAGAAAAGAAAACTTTCCAGTGTCCGTCCTCTGTCTTCTTTCCCTCAATTTATATGAGTGGTCGTTCCTTGAAGAGTAATTTGGCGGCTGCAACCTATTTTTTATTTCTCTCCAGGCAGGCTCACCTCTGTATGTTTTGAACATTGCGCTTAATCGAATTCGCGTTCTCCTGTCCGTGAGTGTGTCCCATTTTAATGGTGGATTTTTCCGACAACACTTCAGAGCCCGTTTTTGAATCTTTTTCCAGTGTCTTAATATGTTCTAATCTGTAAGGATCCCAACATGCAACACCATATTCCATTACTGGACGTACTAGTGATTTATATGCAATCTCTTTGGATTTATCTATCTATTCTATCTGATTACTAATAATTGTTGAATAAACGTACTTTCCGAAGGGTAGCTTCCATTTGAAAATAACAATCATAACATAAATGCTTATTTTTATTTTTATTTGTTTAGTATGCTGTGTCTTTTGGCAACCCTTACTGAAGGGTAGCTACCCTTGTGGGATTTATATATAGTTCATTTCATGACCCATCAATCCAAATGAGACAAAAAGAGAAAAGTTGGTGAAGGAATAGAATATGGAATGTGAAAGATAAAATAGGGAAGAAGAGGACATGGAAAACATCTTTCAAGAGGAAGAGAAGCAAAAGATGATGAAGGGAAAGTCAAATTGAAAATAATAGAAGCAAGGCCTTGTGATGTCTACAAATACTCATACTAATACATCAGATAGTTTTTGACGGGAAAACAACTTTGTATAGCATTTATTAAATTGCTTGTGCTGTACTGTTGATCAATAGCTTTCAAAAGCTGTTTGTGGTGGGGTGAGCCATGTGTCTGTAGATTTTGAGGTGCGATAATGGCTAGAGCCCTGATAAGATGCAACACACGGTGTTTCTCAATCAATATCGTGAGAAGTTTTCTAAATGGTAGGCGTTGACCCGTCATGTATCGATGAATTATTACAGCTGTGGCTTTCACCCTCTGTTGCAGTCTTTCTTGTGCATACATCATGTCTCGGGGGAGGGGGAGGCACTGGGATATTGATGTCGCTTTCGGTGAGAGGTGACGCCACAACTATCCGTTAGGCATAAACACTTTCACCCCTAGAAGAATTGTTCACCCCCTCCCATTCGTTTTGAATTTTACAACCGCAGTCGAATCTGGTATTGTTATACACTTGCTATGTGTGTGAGACAATTGAAATATGAAACCCCTTTCTCTTCTCTACCGCCCCACTCGCGTTACCATTATTTGTCCTGAAATTCCAGCGGTGACATTTTTGGGTCGTTCGCTAGTGTCCTGTAGGACGAGACATTTATTGTAGCTCTTTATTTTACACCTGTCTTTAACTACAGAAGTTACACGGAGATGTATAAGATGACTGGATGGTAATAACTTCATGCGATGGTGAAATGAGGGAAGTAAAGGAAACCGGAGTGCTGTATCCTGCGGTAATACGTTCTAAGTTGAATCTAAGGTCTTTCGCGGGTATCCGATGCTGGGAAAGTAACGAACGCCATAGATATATCTTAGTTCCTTAGTTTGTCGCATTGTATCAGTGTGCCAGCAGTGTTCCGATGGAAATGATGAGAAGAAATTGGTTATAAGCAGACAGTGTATGCGGGATGACTTAAGGAAAAGTGAAGTTGTGCGCGCTTTAGAGCCCAGGAGAGCCTGAGCGCTTTACAGCGGAAAGAGACAGAAGAAAGAGGTGGTATATGCCGCTTGGTCGAGCTATATTCAGGGATGGCCAGCACTGATTCAATAGATAAAAGGAAGACAACTTATTAAAACTGTATCCATGTTAATTTTTAGATTTGTCTGACAAGTATAAGTGCATTATAAGAATGTAAGTTTTAATTTTAATGCTCATTTTTCAAAAGTTTGATTTTTTTATTCAAAAGAAATATTTTCTCAACTATTCGTATAGGAAGGTGAAATTTTCAGGTATAGGCCTATTTATTTAGTAGCCTTACAGAATGTTTTCGTAAATATAATATACCGTATATACGTATTACTGAAGACAGTGTATTGAAATTTTTGAAAATATTCGCATGGAAATTGTTTGTAAGGAAATGAATTAACAAAGCAACTACTGTTACATCATAAGCAAAAGATACGTGCCCATGTGATGTAAAAATGTCAGCTCTATAGCTTCAGCAGATTTCGAGAAAATAATTTAATATTCTGAGCATAGGAAGTTGCCCACAAATATCACCTTAAAAGCATAATGCGATAAGAGTTTTGTTATGTAATATTAGTTGCACTTAAAAGAGATACAGTACCTAGGTAACTTTGCTTTGTACTGTAATATTGTTTTGATTAGTTTATTGATTACTTTTGTAAGGCTAAAGATACCATCAATATAAATTCCAACTTATCATGTCATACTCAATCTCTTTTTTGGGATATCACTTTCTTTATGAATGTTGTGTTTCATCCACTTAATACAGTATAATATTATACTACTATGGAATTTAAGTAAATATTCCTTCTTAACTCTCAATTATGTTATTAAGATTTAAAACACAAGTGCAATATTAAGAAATCAGTGTTAGTACTTTTGTTTTACAAACAATATAGATAATATTAAACAGAAAGAAGCCATATAAAAATAGCGACATAAAATTTCACGTTCCGTTTGAAGTTTGTGCACCACTGTTTTCTTAATCCAACAGGCTGCTTATTCATATACACAACCCTTCCTCTTTCCATACTTAGCGCTTGCTGCCCGCGCACGACGTCAAGGTCAGAAAAATGCGCTTGCTTTGACATCACTGGTGTAAACTGTAGGCCTATATTCTCTAGAGCACTCCTGCAATAAAGCGGGAAAAGAATGTATTTCAGGTGACGACAATACAGATATGTCTTGTCTACCATATGGTGAGCATAAGACTGAAGTGTACAGGTAAAATATGTAGATATAGACAAGAGAAATGTTTTTGAAACAGATTTGTTGCTGTTTTAATGTAAGAGCTTTCCTTAAAAGATTAATATATATATATATATTTTTTTTTTTTCAAATTCAAATTTATTCACAATTTATATTATAAATGATACATATGAATATATACCCGAAATGAGCATATGCTCGTGCATGGGTACAGTCCAGTAGTTTACATAAATTTTACAGTGGTCAATAATAATGTTGGTGTTAGAGATAATAGTAATAATAATAATAATAATAATAATAATAATAGAATATCCGTTGCGGAGTGATACTAAGATAGTAATACAAATTAATTCATTAATAATAATAATAATAATAATAATAATAATAATAATAATAATAATAATAATAATAGTAATAAAACAAAAATATTTACAATAATAAAATAAATACTAAGACGGATAAAATAAAATATAAAACCACTTAGCGAGAGTTAACAAAACTTAAATAAGCATATAATAACCAGAAAAAAAAAATGAACTCGAAAATCAACAGAAAAGTTCGTTGTATCGCAGACGACAGCAACCGCCGTATTGACATTGTGTAATGCATTATTGGTAGTAGGGGGGAGCCGAAAGTCTACGTAACTGCCGTTCTCTTCGAATCTTCTCATACAATCATGGGAAGTTAATGCTGAAAAACAAAATGTCTACGAGTCAAACTGTTCATTATTACCAGGATAAATACAAAAAATACTGAAATATATTAATCAAGTTTCAGTTATAGATCTCCCCTTTTGTGCAAGAGGTATCATATCAAAATATTTTATGAATGGCGGGGAAAATATAAATTTCAGGAACTCTCTAGTGACAGAGAAAGTGACAAGTACAATCAAATGTATCTGTGGCGATGCTAAGAAATCATTTATTGGAGATATACACTATTATTAATTAAGAAAATGATCTATATATATTTATTACAATGTTTTATCTTATAGGTTACATGCATCAGATAAATACAATAAATATTAGTAACATATAATGCTAGTAACACTTAAAATAATAATACAATTTATCAAATATCATACTAACATTTTCACTTTATTTTTAAACTTAAGAATGTGAATATGCGTTGGATGAATTCATTACTGAATGTTGAATTATTGTTTGAATTTCATCATTACAACATTTTCTCTATGGAAAAGTGAAAATGTCGGAGATTGAGTTGTGGTTAGTGACCCGCCACTGACTATTGACGGAGTCCCTCCGGATCGATGAGAACAATTTGTGTGCGAGAGTGAAGTTTGGCTGTTAAGCATGTCATTCTTTATTATAGTTAATGAGACAAGTCATTGTTCGAGCGATCGATTGTTAACAACTACTGTACCTCCCTCTCTGTCTCTCGCCCTCCCTGAACCCCCCAACCACCACCTCGTCCCTCCCATTCGCCATACAATTCAGTATGGAACTACCGTTAGATGGGTTTTGTATAAATAACTTATTGATTATTGCATGGACAGTACTGTGTTCTACATTAAAATTCAAGTATGTACAGGCAACGAAATTAAAATTGCATTCCACGTAGTTTAACGTTCTTCCGGTCGTATAAATAAAACTTTTTTTATTAACATGTATGAACTTCTCTGCAGTAAATACAGATTGTCATTGTAATATACATTTTAGTTCCAGAGCAGTACTTTGTCATTATTTTCGTAATTACTCTTGTGATCTAACCCCCCTTCCCCACTGTCTTTTGTTTTTAAAACAATACACTGCTGAATCTATTTCCATATAAAAATGATGACCTCTATGCAATGGATGTTGGCAAATAAACATTCAATGCAGGTTTTGTTGCTATGGTTATAAATCGTGTTAGTTTTTTGTTTATATTAGTTATTGCTGAAGGCAATAAGGCTATTGGCATGGATTGAATGAATTTAGTTTGATTTTGGCACCGATTTGGTCCCAGTGTAGAGGCTTTTGCTTTCATTTACCGTGATATAGTTCATTGAAAAATTATTGGGGTGCCGTAGAAAATCGAATAAGAGATTTTAACGGGAAGGCATTTTTCATACGAATGTGGTTTCGTATATGCCGTTTTTTGACAATGTATGGAATTTATGCAGAAAAGGGGGCTATGTTAGTACAGGGACATCATTTTATTTTTACGAACATTTTTAATAGTAACCTGGCTATATCTTTGGATTAAAGGTCTAGAACCGGAAACACCGCTTGCTCCCCTTTCCAAGACCGGAGTTCGATGATACTGGCGTAAAATACAAATCACTTTACAAGATATAGGAGGGAAGAAAAGTAGTTCATCCATTTACGTAAACTAGGAAATATCGCGATTTTGAATTTGATAATTTTCATTAGGTTTTTGTTTAACCAAAATACAGTACTGTATTAACACTTAGGGTGCTATTCATAGATATTTCGCAGCACGCGCTACGAGCGTGCTAAACTAGCCCCGACTATCGACTGGTTACTTGTACAGGATTCATAGCATATCATATCGCTAACACTGGTTTATGAATACGAAAAACGTTAGTTCGCTGATCATCCACCGGAAGCCCGGGCTAAGAATGTCTATGAATACGGCCCTTAGTGCTTTTACTACGAATTGAGCTATCCATTCGGACGTATTAATTATGCAGTGTATATTGTACTGTTACAGCACATTAGCGTACAATATAGAGAATGAAGTTAAATTGAAAAATAATCATAATATGGATATTTAAACACATTTTAGAAAATGGTGGCCGTTCATTTCGATACAGGCTTCAGTTCTTTTGTGCATATTATCGCACTATAGACTATTGTGCCTAATTACAATTACCAGTTTCGTCCTTCGTACGAGTAACTCACGTTGAAATAATTCTGCACCTACTCTATAAAAGTCGACCTGGTTGGCGAGTTGGTATAGCGCTGGCCTTCTATGCCCAAGGTTGCGGGTTCGATCCCGGGCCAGGTCGATGGCATTTAAGTGTGCTTAAATGCGACAGGCTCATGTCAGTAGATTTACTGGCATGTAAAAGAACTCCTGCGGGACAAAATTCCGGCGACGCTGATATAACCTCTGCAGTTGCGAGCGTCGTTAAATAAAACATAACATTTTTTTTAACTCTATTAAAGAGTACCTTACGTACTGTAAATTTAATCTTCACTTCTGCCCGATCCGAAAAGATAAAATTACTCAGAAATGCTATCTACTGTCCGTTCAAGTGGTTTTGTCGCAGGGTCGTAGAAAAGGGGAGTATCACGTGACAGTTAATTAATTAACGAGGCCCATTTATTTAAGTTATTTTAAACAGTTATATAATATTACGTAGACGTCAAATTCCTAACAGAAATTAATGTTTTCAGAAAAGAGCTAAGACAGCCTAGCTACTAGACTTTACAGAGGGGCGAACAGAAGCAGGTGGGGGAAACCGGGATGCGACGTAGGCAAACGGACGACAGTACCTGTGCAAAAATATGATTCAATATTGAAAGCTCTTTCGTCACTGGAAAACGTGAACATATTTCTGGAACGTACTATACTCACTAACTCAGTACTGCATACGCGGTCTGGGTTCTGTGTGGAGAACGATTGTAAGTTTACTAGTAGAAGGAGTGGGAGTGAAGTACATTCAAAAACTCGGGTACAATAAAAATTGAAGTAAAATTAAAATGAAGTCCCTGTATAAAGCCATGAAAAAAAGTGGAAGAAACACAGAGAAATTTAAATATAGAGATGGAAGCGAGTAAGTAAGGAATTGCAGAGAGAAAATAAAAAAGAATAAGAGAAGGAAAGAAAGGGGAAGAAGAAGATAAAATGAAAATAAAATGTATAAGGAAGTGACAGTATATTAAATCGTTTGACATTGTTAAACCTCTAAGCCAGGTATGCTCATTCTCTGACTCCCGATTACGTTCTGTAATCACAACCTTCAATGTAGAGCGAGCTGTTCCTCGTTCGAAGCTCGACGGATGGCTGCAGAAGGCAGTTCAAGTACTTAGTAACGTACGGACAGTGCGGGACAATGACACAGTCAAAACCTTTAGTAAGCAAACGATCATTCCGTACAGTGTGGGAGGAAGACTATTTTTGTTGTGGAAACGTAAAGTGTTTACTATGTTGTAAGGTGTTGTCAGGAATACTACTGAGCAACATAAAACATATGCTCTGCCATCCAGAACATGCCAAAATGACAGGGAAGCTGTTTTCTGTAATATGTATTCATATATCAACTTTATGATGATGATTATTATTATTATTATTATTATTACTAGTACAATTATTATTATTATTATTATTATTATTATTATTATTATTATTATTATTATTATTATTATTGTGGTGATTTTATTCCAACAAAAATACATGTTATGATAAAATAATTTTTCAGGGGTGCAACGTGCACTACAGTTTCAAGAATTGAAAACACTTCATGAAAGGCCAAACATTGAAGACAGTCGAATAATTCAGAGTGTACGTTTAGGAGCAAGTTGTGTAGTATGTTGGGAATTAGCTAAGGCACTAAAAAGCCTTCACGGATGGTAAACTTGTAAAGAAATCTATGGTGCCTGAAAAAAATATAGTTAATTACATCTCCGTACTGGAACAGCTCAAATGTGATTTCGCAGAACATAGATTTAATGATTTTAGACGTATGGAAAGTGATATTAATCTTTTTGTTAATCCTTTCATAGTAAATTTAGTACAATCCGTGAGAGTGCAGTTCCAGGACGAGTTAATTGATTTACAAAGTCACGTAGAATTCAGAACTAAATGCGGAGAATATGACTTGCCAAGCATAGAAGTATTAAAAAATGAACAAAACTCAATACCCCAAGATGAGCTTATTCGCTGTCACTCGAAATATGTGTGCAAACAATTATTTTCGAGAATGAAGGTTACTAAATTAAAAAATCCAAACATAGATCCCGATTAACAGATGAGAATATTTTAGAATAACTCTTCTCGGGTTCTCAGCCAGGTGAGTTGGAGATTAGCTTCCAAGCTTTCGACGGCTAGCTCTGCCATCTTCTTCAGGGACGAAGTGATGTGGGACCACGTCTAGCCGGTATATATGCAAAAGTAGGGCTTCCCGCTGCGGGCCAATCAGGAGCTAGTTCCTAGTCCCGACCGCCAGGCGCATTCTGGTTGGTGGACACGTCAGCCAATCAGGAGCCACTTGCTGGTCCCGACTGTCTGCCGTGTGCTGGTGGTCTAAGCGTATTGATGGCAGGTTTCCATACTGTACTCAGCTGTAGACCCCCGTCTCTGTTGAAATTATTGCCATCTAGCTGGATTTCGATGGCTTTCTTGATAACCAGGTCCCAATAACCTGCTGTCTTGTCCAAGATGGCGCCGAAATCTATCTTGTGACCAGTTTATAGGCTGTGTTGGGCTACTACAGACTTATGAGGATAATATATTCTTATGCTGCGTTGGTGTTCCTTGCAGCGTTCCATAATAGTTCGTCCCGTCTGGCCGATGTAGCATTTCCCACACTCACAAGGTATTCTGTAGACACCAGGTGTCCTGAGACCAAGGTCGTCCTTAACTGGTCTCAGCAAATTCTGGATCTTTGTGGGCGGCTTATGAATGGTTTTAATCCCGTGTTTCCTTAGCATTCTGCTAATTTTGCCCGAGATGGGGCCGAATATTTTGTGTATTGCAGTAAATTCGTTGCAAATAGATTTCCGATTACTTGCAGAAAAGAATAAGCCTATACATGTTGAATGTGGAATATGAAAATAACACTATCTATGGTATAATAGTATCATAACTGTATAATATATATTAAATAATGTAATAAATGAATATTTCCTTTTTCAAATTCAGTTAAGTAGGCTATCCGTATTTAAGACAGCGAGAGCGATGCCACGGGCGGTGCTGCAATGTAGTTGCGGAGCCCAGTCCGTACACTGTGTGTGTTATGCAGTGCAGCATCATCCGTGTAATCGGCGCTTTTACAATTTTGAGCACACCTGCTCTAAGCAGAGCCTTTGTATAATGCTTTGATTTTCTGATTCCGTATTTCTTCACTATCGCCTTACCATATCATCTACTGTCAACAGTTAGTAATATCCAGAGCATTGGGTGCGGGAAGTTGGGGATGTGTTACGGCTGTAGACGTTCATGCGAGAGCGTGGTAAAGGTCAAGGGGTGACAGTCACGGGGTGAGATGCGTGCGTTGACAGTGTACACTTGTACAGGGATCTTGTGTGGCTGTGTTCCAAATGCGCTCATCCCTAGGGCTCGGATTTGTATGACCTATAAACTCTTGAAATTTTTCTGTATGGCTGTGAAACTTGGACTCTCACTTTGAGAGAGGAACAGAGATTGAGGGTTTTTTTTTTTGAGAATAAGGTGCTTAAAAAATATTTGGGGCTAAGAGGGATGAAGTTACAGGAGAATGGAGAAACTTACGCAACGCAGAGCTGCACGCATTCTATTCTTCACCTGACATAATTAGGAACATTAAATCCAGACGTTTGAGATGGGCAGGGCATGTAGCATGTATGGGCGAATCCAGAAATGCATATAGAGTGTTAGTTGGGAGGCCAGAGGGGAAAAGACCTTTGGGGAGGCCGAGACGTAGATGGGAAGATAGTATTAAAATGGATTTGAGGGAGGTGGGATATGATGGTAGAGACTGGATTAATCTTGCTCAGAATAGGGACCAATGGCGGGCTTATGTGAGGGCGGCAATGAACCTCCGAATTCCTTAAAAGCCAGTAAGTAAGTAAGTATAAACTCTTGAAATATGCGCCTTTATGCCCTAAAATACCAAAATATTACATACAAATTTGGAAATATGACGCAATAGAAATTAAATATTTCTCAAAGTTATTTAGAAAACTGTTTTATTCTCCGTTGTAAAAAATTGTTTTTGTGAATATTAACTCCTTGTATTGGACTGTTCAAATTATAAAAATATAAGGGGGAAATGAGGGATGAAAGATGTCCAGTGTCTTTCCTGTGTGTGACTAACTCTTTTACATCTATGTTAACACGGATACGTCCACACCTGTGGAGTAACGGCTAGAGCGTCTGGCCGCGAAACCAGGTGGTCCGGATTCGAATCCCAGTCGGGGCAAGTTACCTGGTTGAGGTTTTTTCCGGGTTTTCCCTCAACCCAAAACGAGCAAATGCTGGGTAACTTTCGGTGCTGGACCCCGGACTCATTTCATCGGCATTATCACCTTCATACCATTCAGACGCTAAATAACCTAGATGTTGATACAGCGTCCTAAAAGTAACCAACTAAAAAAAACACGGTTACTGACTATTTTTACGAATTACTACCTGGAAACAGTGAGGTTGAAACATTTTAAGCGTCACATGTTTGGGTCTGATGAGCAGCACTCTGGACATATTGTTGAAAGACAAATATTAAGGTCTTCAACAGCACAATAACTATAAATTTGTTAAAAAAATGAGTACGTAATGGTGATGTACTTTATTTTGAGTAACATGTTTGAAACTTCGTTAATTTTCTTCTTTAAATTTGAATTGTTTCAAGTGTACTAACTTTGTCTCTTTACGAACCGTGCAATTTTTTTTGCACTGCGTGTAGAAATGACAAAGTTTGGACACTAGAAATAATTTTAAAATGACATACTTTGAAACTAGGTAGTGAAAAAATAAAATATTTTATTTATTATTATTATTTCCGTTGCTCTTTTAATCTGATAGTAGGCATACTCTGTAGTTTCTGTACCTCTAACAAACACGTCTACGTCATAGGCCGATATCTTTAATATTACTATGGGTTGTTCCCTCCATTTCCAAGTTGTTTTGAAGTAGATATCAAAAGTACAAAACGGTATTTGATAACTCTATTATTAATTAACGTGTTATTACTTTATTTAGGTTTCACAGTACCCTGTCTATAATTTCTCCATAATTTTATTGTATTCAGTGCACATGCATGTAGAACTTTTTTTTTTCTTTTCTTTCTTTTTTTTTTTTGCGAACCAATATTTTTTTTACTTGGCTCTTTAACGACGCTGTATCAACTACTAGGTTATTTACCGTCGATGGGATTGGTGATAGCGAGATGATATTTGGCGAGATGAGACTGAGAATTGGCGATAGATTACCTGACATTCACCTTACGGTTTGGGGAAACATCTGAAAAACCCAACCAGCCCAATCGGGAATCGAACCCACGCCCGAGTGCAACTCCGGATCGCCAGTCAAGCGCCTTAGTCGACTGAGCTACATCGGTGGATACAAAACAACCATGTTACAATAATCGTAGACACTATATCTTTATAACGTTTACATTTCAGTATACTATAACAAATAATAAAATAGTAAAGTACAAAGCATACAATGAACACAATATTTATTAGGTACACACAGCAAGGAAAATTATAAGTAGCTCAAGTTATCACATGACAGATATGCAATTATCGGGAAATATGGTGAAACAAAAACAGATAAAATAAAATAAATATCACTGAAATAAAAAAAAATGTATTAAATACGTGGAAACAAGCAATGCAACACTTGTCATAATAGTAAGTTAGTTTGGCAACTCGTCATGAGATAATTTTCTAAATTGGATTTGAAAGATTTCAATGTTCGGCAGCCCTTGACTTCAGGCGGCAGAGAGTTCCAGTGACGAGAGGTAGCAACAGTGAAAGATGAGAAATACAGAGATAATGTGTGAAGTGGAATTTCTAGCGTGTTATTGAGTATTAATATTATGATAGCGAGAGAGAGTATGAAGACGAGCGAATAAATAAGAGGGGGATGAAGTGTGCATAATTCGATATAAGAGAGAAAGCGAGTGCAGATTTCTCCTCTCATGTAACCTAAGCCATGATAACTTCTCGAAAGAAGGTGAGATATGATCATAGTATCGAACATTACAAATGAAGCGGACGCACGCGTTATGAACACGCTGTAGTTTCTGAGCGGAATCAACCCTGAGATCACTGAACGAAACTTCGCAATAATCGAAGTGAGATAGAATGAATATCTGTACCGACGTCTGTTTTAATTCAGATGGATATTGATACAATCTTTTTAGTGAATGGAGAATAGAGAATGCCTTCTTGCATGAATATTTAATATGTTTTAGGTTTTCGTTGTCATTGGGTTATGAATAAGTAATTTTTTAAGCGTGTGGTGACATATTTCCCACATTTGGAACAGCAAGACAGGCAGTGGACACAACAAGAGTATGCTACTCAAGTTTTGGCGTTTCTATCGTGATAATTTGTAAGGAGTTTCGAAACGTCGAAAACATTAAATCTTAAACGCATATCTTTTCAAATGCAGTTTTTTTCTTTTCACGAGAGTAAGGCAATTTTTGACCAAGTAAAGTTAGTTTAATGATTACATAATCTACTTCAGGCATGTCCTTTGATGCCCACAGAAGCAAGCGCGCGCTTTAAGGCCTAGGAGACCCTGAGCGCTTTACAGGGGAAAGGAAAGAGACAGACGAAAGAGGTGGTATAGATAAAGGGAAGAGAACTTATTAAAACTGTATCCATGTTAATTTTTAGATTTGCCTGAGAAGTATAAGTGCATTTTAAAAATGTAATTTTTAAATGTAATGCTCATTTTTCACAAGTTTGATTTTTTTATTCAAAAGAAATATTTTCTCAATTTTTCGTATAGAAAAGTGAAATTTTCAGGTATAGGCCTGCAGAATGTTTTCGTAAATCTAATATACCGTATATACGTATTACTGAAGATAGTGTATTGAAAATTTTGAAAATATTCGCATGGAAAATGTTTGTAAGGAAATGAATTAACAAATCAACTACTGTTACATCATAAGCAAACGATACGTGCCCATGTGTTGTAAAAATGTCAGCTCTATAGCTTCAGCACATTTCGAGAAAATAATTAAATATTCTGATGATAGGAAGTTGCTCACAAATATCACTTTAAAAGCATAATGTGATAAGAGTTTTGTTATGTAATATTAGTTACACTTAAAACAGATACAGTACCTAGGTAACTTTGCTTTGTACTGTAATATTGTTTTGATTAGTTTATTGATTACGTTTGTAAGGCTAAAGATACCATCAATAGAAATTCCAACTTATCATGTCATACTCAATCTCTTTCTTTGGAATACCACTTTCTTTATGAATGATGTGTTTCATCCACTTAATACTATTCAATACTGCTATGGAATTTAAGTGAATATTCCTTCTTAACTCTGTATTATGTTATTAAGATTTAAAACACAAGTGCAATATTAAGAAATCAGTGTTAGTACTTTTGTTTTACAGACAATAAGTTATAGATAATATTAAACAGAAAGAAGCCATATGAAAATAACGACATAAAATTTCGTGCTCCGTTTGAAGTTTGTGCACCACTGTTTTCTTAATCCAACAGGTTGCTTATTCATATACTCAAGCCTTCCTCTTTCCATACTTAGCGCTTGCTGCCCGCGCACGACGTCAAGGTCAGAAAAATGCGCTTGCTTTGACATCACTGCAATAGAGTATGCTACTCAGGTTTTGGCGTTTCTGTCTTTATAATCTGTAAGGAGTTTCGAAACGTCGTAAGTATTAAATCTTAAACACATAACTTTTCAAAATGCAAATTTTTCTTTTCACGAGAGTAACACAACTTTTAACCAAGTAAAGCTAGTTTAATGATTACATAATCTACTGAATCAATTTATATGCACAAATCGTTGTAAACATTTTATATGTAATCCGTAGGTTATATTGTAAGCCTTACTAATCTGCTATCGCTATATGAAGGCCACTTTACTACAGAATACAGTTACAAAATTTTACCAGCGTTATCGTCCTGTATGATACATGATCCAGGGCCGGTTGGAGGAGGGATTTTACCCTTCATGTCTGAGACCTCTTCACTCCGTGAACGTGCACCCTTATCATCTCAGAGAGGGAGAGAGACAGATGGCTTCTTTAATGATCCCATGGTTCTACGGTTTATAGCTACAGAAGGCTAACAGGCCGTAAGGTTTTAATGATTGCCAACATTTACTCTAATTCAATAGGATAAAATTGTACCTGCTAGAACAAGGTGTAGAGTGGAGGTTGTTAGAAAAGTTGCCTCCGAATCGGAGGCAATCTGGGAAGCTTTGCTTCTTCCACATCACCCCATGCTAACAACTCACATACGCTACCACCCTCCCTTGTAGTACCACTAAATCTATTGTAAAACCATCCCGTTCTGCAGTCACCAAATCCCCTCTCAAAACAAAAGCCTACGCGATGATATTCCAAAAACGTAATTTTCCACTAGAGTTAGAGGGGTTCATTGGGCGGGAGATAGGAGTAAACTCATTTTATATAACGAAAAGTATCACTTCTCTACAGTCTTCCTTTTTTCATTGGTCGTCGTAATGTAATTAAACTAATTTAATTGTAATTTGCCACCAGCAAGGCTTCCACTCCCTTTTTTAATTATTAAAAAGAGTTGTTACAGGGATAATCCATACGTAGCTGCTATATCGAGGGTCGGAACACAGTGAATAGAAGTGCCTTTCCAATTTTTAAAGCGAAAATGTACTAACATGGCTTCACAAAATTTTAATTTCCACCCCCCACTCGTTTCGAGGACCAGCTGATGCTACAGTTACACGTGTACCTCTTCATTATTTCATTTCATTGTCGGAAGTTTGAAGATTGTGTTACGGAAAGATAATTGCTTCCTTAGTTAGGTGTTTACTTACCTGAATTTGAAAATTATGTAGTGTTATAAGTGTACTTTCCTAGCAAAGTGTTGTTTTCATTTCATTGTCGGAAGTTTGAAGATTGTGTTACGGAAAGATAATTGCTTCCTTAGTTAGGTGTTTACTTACCTGAATTTGAAAATTATGTAGTTTTATAAGTGTACTTTCCTAGCAAAGTGTTGTCTTCATTTCATTGTTGGAAGTTTGAAGATTGTGTTACGGAAAGATAATTGCTTCCTTAGTTAGGTGTTTACTTACCTGAATTTGAAAATTATGTAGTGTTATAAGTGTACTTTCCTAGCAAAGTGTTGTTTTCATTTCATTGTTGGAAGTTTGAAGATTGTGTTACGGAAAGTTAATTACTACCTTAGTTAGGTGTTTACTTACCTGAATTTGAAAATTATGTAGTTTTATAAGTGTACTTTCCTAGCAAAGTGTTGTTTTCATTTCATTGTCGGAAGTTTGAAGATTGTGTTACGGAAAGTTAATTACTACCTTAGTTAGGTGTTTACTTACCTGAATTTGAAAATTATGTAGTTTTATAAGTGTACTTTCCTAGCAAAGTGTTGTTTTCATTTCATTGTCGGAAGTTTGAAGATTGTGTTACGGAAAGTTAATTGCTTCCTTAGTTAGGTGTTTACTTACCTGAATTTGAAAATTATGTAGTGTTATAAGTGTACTTTCCTAGCAAAGTGTTGTTTTCATTTCATTGTCGGAAGTTTGAAGATTGTGTTACGGAAAGTTAATTACTTCCTTAGTTAGGTGTTTACTTACCTGAATTTGAAAATTATGTAGTTTTATAAGTGTACTTTCCTAGCAAAGTGTTGTTTTCATTTCATTGTCGGAAGTTTGAAGATTGTGTTACGGAAAGTTAATTACTTCCTTAGTTAGGTGTTTACTTACCTGAATTTGAAAATTATGTAGTTTTATAAGTGTACTTTCCTAGCAAAGTGTTGTTTTCATTTCATTATTGGAAGTTTGAAGATTGTGTTACGGAAAGTTAATTACTTCCTTAGTTAGGTGTTTACTTACCTGAATTTGAAAATTATGTAGTTTTATAAGTGTACTTTCCTAGCAAAGTGTTGTTTTCATTTCATTGTTGGAAGTTTGAAGATTGTGTTACGGAAAGTTAATTACTTCCTTAGTTAGGTGTTTACTTACCTGAATTTGAAAATTATGTAGTTTTATAAGTGTACTTTCCTAGCAAAGTGTTGTTTTCATTTCATTGTTGGAAGTTTGAAGATTGTGTTACGGAAAGTTAATTACTTCCTTAGTTAGGTGTTTACTTACCTGAATTTGAAAATTATGTAGTTTTATAAGTGTACTTTCCTAGCAAAGTGTTGTTTTCATTTCATTGTTGGAAGTTTGAAGATTGTGTTACGGAAAGTTAATTACTTCCTTAGTTAGGTGTTTACTTACCTGAATTTGAAAATTATGTAGTGTTATAAGTGTACTTTCCTAGCAAAGTGTTGTTTTCATTTCATTGTTGGAAGTTTGAAGATTGTGTTACGGAAAGTTAATTACTTCCTTAGTTAGGTGTTTACTTACCTGAATTTGAAAATTATGTAGTGTTATAAGTGTACTTTCCTAGCAAAGTGTTGTTTTCATTTCATTGTTGGAAGTTTGAAGATTGTGTTACGGAAAGTTAATTACTTCCTTAGTTAGGTGTTTACTTACCTGAATTTGAAAATTATGTAGTTTTATAAGTGTACTTTCCTAGCAAAGTGTTGTTTTCATTTCATTGTCGGAAGTTTGAAGATTGTGTTACGGAAAGTTAATTACTTCCTTAGTTAGGTGTTTACTTACCTGAATTTGAAAATTATGTAGTTTTATAAGTGTACTTTCCTAGCAAAGTGTTGTTTTCATTTCATTGTCGGAAGTTTGAAGATTGTGTTACGGAAAGTTAATTACTTCCTTAGTTAGGTGTTTACTTACCTGATTTTGAAAATTATGTAGTGTTATAAGTGTACTTTCCTAGCAAAGTGTTGTTTTCATTTCATTGTTGGAAGTTTGAAGATTGTGTTACGGAAAGTTAATTACTTCCTTAGTTAGGTGTTTACTTACCTGAATTTGAAAATTATGTAGTTTTATAAGTGTACTTTCCTAGCAAAGTGTTGTTTTCATTTCATTGTCGGAAGTTTGAAGATTGTGTTACGGAAAGTTAATTACTTCCTTAGTTAGGTGTTTACTTACCTGAATTTGAAAATTATGTAGTTTTATAAGTGTACTTTCCTAGCAAAGTGTTGTTTTCATTTCATTGTCGGAAGTTTGAAGATTGTGTTACGGAAAGTTAATTACTTCCTTAGTTAGGTGTTTACTTACCTGATTTTGAAAATTATGTAGTGTTATAAGTGTACTTTCCTAGCAAAGTGTTGTTTTCATTTCATTGTTGGAAGTTTGAAGATTGTGTTACGGAAAGTTAATTACTTCCTTAGTTAGGTGTTTACTTACCTGAATTTGAAAATTATGTAGTTTTATAAGTGTACTTTCCTAGCAAAGTGTTGTTTTCATTTCATTGTCGGAAGTTTGGAGATTGTGTTACGGAAATATAATTACTTCCTTAGTTAGGTGTTTACTTACCTGAATTTGAAAACTATGTAGTGTTATAAGTGTACTTTCCTAGCAAAGTGTTTTCTTCATTTCTGTATTCCAATTGACTCGTAATTTCTGTATTTATTACGAAAGGGATTAAATGTTATTGATTTTGGTGAATTTCAGTTGAATGTTCGTTTAATATGTAATATATATTACATATTATATTATTATATTATATTATATTATGTTATATTATATTATATTATATTATATTATATTATATTATATTATATTATATTATATTATATTATATTATATTATATTATATTATGTTATGTTATATTATATTATATTATATTATATTATATTATATTATATTATATTATATTATATTATATTATATCAGAAGTTACTGTAATAACATTATAGCATTATGTCCATCTAGAGAAACTACACTTTCCAATGGTAAAATAATAATTAATTATACAAATCGGTTAATTTAGCTTCCGATATTACTTCATACAAACAGAGCAACATTCTCTGTAGGCTATCTTTCATAGTTTTCGATTGTTGTTGTCCAAGGCCCCTTATAGACGAAGTCATTTGTTTTTTAATTCATTACACGGCCTTAGATGGCAGTTATTTTAATTTTAAAACTCATTTATCTCATTAAATATCAGTTCTATCAAACTTTTTCAAGGAATAAAACGTATCGCAAATTATTTTTAAAGAAACGTTTGTTATGTAACATTTTTCACAAAAATCAATAATAAGCGAGATATTTCGATTTATTTAATTCAGGCCCCCTTATAACCCCCCTTCTAAATAATGTATTTTGAATGCCATATAGCCTAAAATCTAAGTTACAATGAACTTAATTTATATTCCAATTTTCATCGAAATCCGTTCAGCCATTATCGCGTAAAAAGGTAACAAACATACAGACAGACAGACAGACACACAAACAAAAATTTCAAAAAAGCGATTTTCGGTTTCAGGGTGGTTAATTATATATGTTAGGACCAATTATTTTTGGAAAATCGAAAATTACCAGAAAAATTTCGGCTACAGATTTATTATTAGTATAGATTTATGTCTACAATAGGGCAAAGCCCCAATTACAATAGACAGTACAGATAGTCGTTTAAAAAACATAGAATTGCATATAACATGAAAAAAGAGATGAAACAGATACAAATGCAAGATACAAGTGTAAATACAAATTAAATGGAAAATGAGGGGAGGGGGGACAAACAAATAGGTACTACCTAAATAAAAGACACAGATATACATGATATTAATATGATAATAGGGGAAAATAAATATACTGTAAGTTAACAGGGCTAACGGTTTCGGAGCTGGTACCTGGTTCTAATAAAGTGCACTGGAAGCAATGTAACATGGGGGCATGAGATAGTTACTCTGCCTGCCATAATAAAATTCATTTCAATTAAAATCCCCAATGTAAAAAAAAGGATTCTTTCTTTTGAGGCAGGAAGGAGTTCGTGATATATTAATTTCTAAGCCGTCTCCACAGTAATGAATTATTTTGATTAATTTCGAAGTTAATTGTATTTAATTTTTTTATGTCTGCCTTGGTGGCACAGTCGGTAGTGTGCTGCCTTCTGTGTCCGATGTTGAGGGTTGTATCCCGGCCGAGGTCGATGGCTTTTAAATTTTCTTAAATGCGACAGGCTCATGTCAGTAGATTTACTGGCATGTAAAAGAACTCCTGCGGGACATAATTCCGGCACACCGGCGACGCTGATATAACGTCGGCAGTTGCGAGTGTCGTTAAATAAACCATAATTTCAATTTTACTATTCTTTTCAGAAATAGTGTCTCTCACGTTGAGTAGCTTTGTGTAATAGAGTGGCTACAAGCAAATTAATTCCCAACGTTTAGCGGACCTTTAGAAGATATTTTTCGCGGAGATCCATCTACACTTACCATACAGCCTGTTGGCTTACACGAGGACGACCACTACGTGCTTTCCTTACAAATGGAACTTCTCAGATCATCTTGTCATCGATATTCAAGGTGTGGATTTTGTAAAACCGTCTTCTAAGGCCTGCAGGAGTACTAGTGCAGGGATTTGTTACCGCGTACTCAGATACTCTGTGACTCATTTCCTTGGGATATACGATTCCTGAAAAGAACGAACAAATCAACCTAACCTGGACAATATGTCCTTACAAATGGAACTTGTCAGATCATCTTGTCATCGATATTCAAGGTGTGGATTTTGTAAAACCGTCTTCTAAGGCCTGCAGGAGTACTAGTGCAGGGATTTGTTACCGCGTACTCAGATACTCTGTGACTCATTTCCTTGGGATATACGATTCCTGAAAAGAACGAACAAATCAACCTAACCTGGACAATAATGTGAAACAAAAAATCAGTCGTGGATACGCTTTTGGGATTATCTTCTTTCAGTCTCAAATCAAAGAGTACTTTCTGTAAGAGGCGGTAAAGATTGTAATATGAAGGTAAGTTATACCGCCAATTTTGAAATGTCTGAAAGTGACTTTTCGCTGGTACCGATTAATTGTGAGTGTGTATGGTAGTTCCCCTCGTATTTTATCCCCGAAATTATATCAGTCCCGGACCCGGTATATGAAGTGAAGAGTGTGCCCCCAAAACTCGCTCAGTCCATTTGGCCATTTTTATGATTTGAGCCGTTCAGAGCAGAAATGGTGTAAGTCAAAAATGGGTAATGAGGGTTAAAGTAAACGTTCAGCGCAAAGTAGCAATTAATATTCAATTCATTTATGGTCTTACTAATAAAAACTCTATTTACAGACGTTTAACTCTCTTATACTTATACAATGAGTAGCTCGTTTATAAGTCGTGTGTAAATTGCTTACTAATAATCACTACATACGTCGTGTATAACAGTATAACTGTTACAAAAGCTACGTCATAGTTTCGCCATTACTTCGTTACGAAAGGTAATAGAAGATCTGAAATTTTCTATTACAACCGGTAGAGCGCTCTAGTGTGGCGTGTTAAATATCGATAGTACAACTGGCTTAATCGATTACCACACTACATTTTGGTCAGAGTACAAGCTACAGCAATATTATTCTAATAATTCTATGATCTTTGGTTTGTTCTTCTGTGGTTACAAGGTAACCATCATCATAAAATGACAGTCGATAAGAACAGCTGTTAGAGGGGCGGCCATTTTTTCTCTATGTACAACGCTTAAAAACGGGTTTCCTGTATATAACTACAGCAAAGCAATTCCCATTGTATAGTTACAGGCTGTTTATACATCCATCGCTTATGCATGGTTATTTAGTAACGTTTTCTGTCTCAACTCTGCATACGTCTCGTGTATATATATACACGGTTTATTAGTAAGACCGTTAAACTAGTCAGTGGATAGCAAGAAAGACATATTAATTGCTACTTTGCGCTGTATTTTACAGAATTTTTACTTTAAACCTCATTACCCAATTTTTACTTACACCACTTTTCCTGTGAACGGCTCATTTATACATCAATTTATATGATTATGTTTGAGGCCTCTATTATCATATTTTGTATGTATGTATTTATTTACACTGAAAGTGGCAGTGATGTACACAATATAAACAATACACAGTAAAATTACAATACACAATACAATTATACAATACAAATACAATTATACAATACACAACACAATTATATACACAATACAATAAGAATACACAATACAATAAGAATACACAATACAATTGAACACAATAATTACAATCAGGAATAATACATAAAATAACCTAATTAATAAGTGAACCTAATGTTACAATACAACATACATATGTATAGGCCCTACATAAGTTTCACATTGGCACTGATAATAGTCTTTCAATTTACTCTCATCTCACTGACTGTAGTGGCACTATGAAGCATTTCACTGACACTTTAGGACACATTTCACTGATCCTCTATAACACATTCCACTGACACTATAGAACACATTTCATTTACACTATAAATTATCACTGATCGGAACTATTCACTGCACTGTAAAACCATAACTTCACTGACTCACCTCGCTTCACTGATACAACAGATCAAATAAGACAAATAATTACACCCTTATGCATACTTATAAACAGAACTACATTTAAGCTAAACATTTCTAGTCTAAGGCCCTCTCACAAGCTATTTTTAAATAATTTACAATTCAAACCAAGGGAGTAACTCGTCAGGCTAAATAAATACATGTCACCTTAAAAAATAAATGTCACCTTAATTTTAATTTACACTTTATACAGAACTTTTTAAGTTATTCTTGAATGTCCTTAAGGAAGGACAGCCCGCAAAGACCGCTGCAGGTAGGTCATTAAGCAGGTTTTCTTCCAAAACAATGCCAATCTTTGTCTAAAAGGTTGTGTTATTGTGCATGACACTTAAAATCTCACTCAGTGCGTAAAACGGTAGATAAAAAGTTAGCACATTCATTTCATAATAATGGTCTTAGCGCGTTTTGGGATCACACAATTCAGTTACGTTCTACCATCCATTCATTGCCTTTATGTAGCAACCTCTAATGTACATAAGTAACGGGACTCCTGGTGAGTATGCCACGGATTGGATCGAAACAAAGAATGCGTAACATTTTCCTTTTTTTCTCTTTTTTCTGTTGCCAGAAACGATAGCATTGTAAACATGAAATTAAATTAAAAATAGAGCATCTGAACACGTCGAAGTCAGACATTTTACAAGTTACAGGAAAATCTGTTGCATGTTGTGTGGCCTAAAATAATCTTTCCGCTATGGCGTTGCTGTATTTCAACTTTAAACCTAAAGAATTTAGGGAATTTAGTTATTTCTAATGAAATCATAGTCATAGAATTTCTGCAAAAATGAGTTTTCTATACATACATAACCCAAATAGAATATGAAAATTTCTGTAGATATACAGGGTGTTTCCGAGGTGGTATTACAAACTTTCAGGGATGATGGCGAAGGGCACATGTATCAATCTGAGATAAGGAACCCTGGTCCGGATATGACTAAGTCGAAAGTCACAAGCAAAAATAGTTCTGTGGAAATGAAATATTTTATTCCTCTGTACACCTTATTTATGTGTATTTATCTGTACATCTTACACATACTGTATTCATCTGACGTTGTTTACGTTGTCTACTTACAGTATTCCATTCAGTGCGCTGTCTGAGGGATGGGGACAGGAAACTACACTAAAGCAATGCAGATAGCGTAATGTGTAACGGACATGGTCGGTCCTGATATGCACGTCTGTAGACAGCAGTGTATGTGTACAAGTTGCAGTGTCCAGTCGATCAGTCCTAGTGAAATGGAGTACACGAGAGCGGAATAAGCAGACCTGATTTTTGAATACGGATGAGCCAATGGGAACAGTAGACAAGCTCACAGATTGTATCGGGACAAGTATCCACGTATTAGACATCCGGCCCATATTATTTTTCCACGACTGTTCCAAAGGTTAAGGGAAGGAGGGCGCGTGGTGCCAAATTACAATTCCATTTCCACACAACTATTTTTGCTTATTACTCTCGACTCAGTCATTTCTGGGCCATGGTTCCTGATCTCAAATTGATACATATGCCCTTCGCCATCATCCCTGAAAATTTGTAACACCACCTCGGAAACACCCTGTATAAGCAAACAGTTTCGTCAGCTTATGTAGAGAAAGAAGTGGAATTGGCCGGCAAAGACGAATAAGAGAACAATGCTGCTGCAATTACATTAATAAAACAAAAGTATTGTCACGACCTGAATAGCTTTTTAATTAATGTTTTCTTTCTTTTTCAGGTAAGTCCTGCTTTAAATAACTTCCAGAGTTCTTAGTAACGCGTTGCTGTAAAAATTTTTCCTGATTCTGTTGGTAAGTGTTACGAAACATATTTATAATAATTATGCCTAAAAAACGTAAGCCAGTTTCAATCATCGTTGTTTATGAATAGACAAGTCTCTTCTTTTAAATCAGTGCACTAAAAATTCAAGAGTTTGTGATAGCAAGGTACTTCAGACCTGGAATAGTAGACCTTCTTATTTTAACACCTTTTATGGAGGATTAATAATTCTGTCTCTTACGATGGATCTTTCGAACAGTAAATTTTTTGTAGTTACCGACTTTTATATATTTTTAAGGATAATAATTACGTTTAATATTGATTGCCTACAGTATATTTTCCCTTGGGAGTTATCTGTTAAGGGCCTAAGGGTGTCTGTTGAGACATATCGCTTATCTTCAGGAGGTCTGAATTGGATCATTGCCCATAGGCCTACAAGCTCAGACTTACCTCCTAGACTTACAGTTCACCAAGAAGACATAAGAGGTCGTTGAAGTTATTTCCCATGGAGAAATGTGATTACTCGAGAAATACTATTTCTCCGTGGTTCTTCGTTCATTTCTAAGTGAATCCTTAACGCCATTTTTAAATAGTATATTTATACTTTCGATGTTATAATGTTACTAAAATTTGTTTCATTTTCCATAGAAAATGTTCACACATATAGTATATGAATTCTAAGAAAAATGTATGAGAGTAGTTCCTTGAATCTGAACTTTCATAGCTTGCCGCCATTTTCCTATAAAGAACTCCAAACGTAACAATCAGTGTTGCCAAGTCAGCGGTTTTGTAGCTAAATCTGGTGTTTTCAGGACTATGGTCAGCTACAGAATTTTATCATCAGCGGCTAGCTATTTATTTGGCTTTTTTGATGATCCCGGCAGAGGGAGACGATATTTTTAATTTTTTATCTGTAAAGATGTTATAATTGCTTTTATATGTACTTGTCGACAACAATATTAGTTAATCATAGACCAGAGATTAATATGGTATTATCACAATTTTTCATTGTGCGAGTATAAAATATCAATGTTGTATGTTAACTCGATTTGGTACAACCATGTACATTTCCTGCCTCATCCATTGTTCTTATGCAAATAAGGTATGCCACATTCGTTAAACTGTAGGCATTGTTTTTGTAAATGAATTGATCTGAATTATTATTTTAATTTATGATAACTTAAATTATGATTCATTCATTCATAGTGTTCTGCCCATGGTCAGATCTTTCACTACAAACCCAGCATTCTCCGGTCTTTCCTACTTTCTGTCTCCTCATAATTATGATTCATATATCTTAATGTCGTCTTATATTATATATTTTTAAATTTATCATTCCGCATTATAGTTTATGTAACACAGATATACATATAACTTCAAACCAGACTCATTGTTAGCAGACACGTCTCCAGCTCAGTGTGAAAACAGATTTCGAACGGACTGGTGTGATTGTGAATGTGATTGTTTCCGAAGTGTCCAGTATATTCTTGATCTACTTGATTCAGTTTTGAAGAAATATGCCGCGTAAATCCATACGTACAAAAGTTTAGAGATGTGTGAAAAAAACATACTGTGTTGAAAGATTGGGTGGAAGAAGTTGCCGGTGATAGTAGGAAAGCTCGATGTAAATGGTGTAAGGTGATATTAAATGCAAAATATTCAGATTTAATTGTCCATACGATTTTGCATAGAACCTAGAACCTACGAAGTGATACACACTTTCCATAATGTAGTCTACATTTTTATCAAATTCTCCAGTTCCTAAAACTGTATAGTTTGTATTTCAAATTTAGAAGTGCTGTATTAAGAAAAATCTGGAGTTTTTCAACTACAGTTTAGCGGTTTTTTTAAGCTTGTGCAGCGGTAAATGGAATTCTGAGTTGGCAACACTGGTAACAATGAAATCTCGGCCAGATGCTCGCAGTGTCGTTTGTTTCTATGCTTTTTCTGCCGCTTAATTTGGAGAGCGCTACAGGAAGAAAATTTCAAGCACTCCTAAAGCCTGAAGACTTGCCTCAAGGCCAAAAGCCTTGATACCTTTCGCCCATACACGAAGACACTTGCTTGAGGATATAGGTTTGCACAGACTTACCTCCAGATAGGGCTTAGCATGTATGGGGCCCTTCAAACACACACACAGATCACATCTTTTTTCCTTCTTTCTAACCCTTTTTTATGACCTCCTACACCTGATATTATTGTCTGAAGAAAAAAAAGTCAATAAATATGCTCATCTTTTAGGCAATTATATCTTTATCCCCTTTGCTGTGGAGACCTTCGGTCCTTGGAGTCATGACGCTAAAGTTTCGGTATCTCAAATCGGCCAAATTTTGATCTCCATTACTGGTGATCGCCGTTGCACTACTTATTTGCGTCAACGCTTAAGTATTGCTATTCAACGTGGAAATGCAATGAGCGTTTTAGGTACTCTTCCCAAATCCAGCCCTTTTGACGAACTCTTTCTTCTGTAAAATTTATTAAGTATTCTCTGATAAGGTTAGTTTCATTATTTCTATGTTTCTCACAACGAACAACACATTTTCCATAGGGTAGCATTGCAAGTAATATCAATTTAGGAAACTTTGTTTTAATATTTATTAAGTAATATTATATGCTTATTAATAACAGAGATTAAGGGTGTTTGAGAATAAGGTTCTTACGAAAATATTTGGGGCTAAGTGGGATGAAGTTACAGGAGAATGGAGAAAGTTACACAACGCAGAACTGCATGGATTGTATTCTTCACCTGACGTAATTAGGAATAAATCCAGACGTTTGAGATGAGCAGGGCATGTAGCACATATGGGCGAATTCAGAAATGCATATAGAGTGTTAGTTGGGATGCCGGAGGGAAAAAGACCTTTGGGGAGGCCGAGACGTAGATGAGAGGATAATATTAAAGTGTATTTGAGGGAGATGGGATATGATGATAGAGAGTGGATTAATCTTGCACAAGATAGGGACCGATGGCGGGCTTATGTGAGGGCGGCAATGAACCTTCGGGTTCCTTAAAAGCCATTTGTAAGTATTTATTAACGTTACCCCACGTGCTAGGTTTCTGCCCTCAGGGCGAATTACTGCGAAATGACAGACATAACACAGTCCGCTCAATAATTGCTAACAGATTAAGGGAACATGGTGAATACGAAGTATATGAGGAAGTTCAATGTCTTTCTACGGAAGAATCTACACGGCGTGCTGACATCATAATAATTGACCGAGATAAAAAAACTGGTCTCATTCTTGACCCCTCTGTAAGGTTCGAAATTAATGAAGATCAACCAAAGCTGGTACATGAAGAGAAGCTGTGATGATCTCAGTCATAAATATAATATTCAAGATTGGAATGTCATTGGACTTATGTTTGGTGCGCGAGGAACAATTCCCAAATTTACATTGGATATCCTCAGAAAATTAAAGGTTCCTGATAAGACTCTTCAGTGAATTGCATTAACCATTTTAAAATCTTCACTGAATATCATCAATCACCATCTCTATTCATCTTTATAATATTCAGTGTATGTTATTTATTTTCAATAAATTTTTATTGTTTTGATAGCTACCACATCTTGTCGCAGAATATTATTTTTTTATTTTTCTGACATTAATTTACATTTTCTTTTTTTGTTCATTTGAATTGATTAGGATTCCAGTATTTTAAATCCAAGATTTGAACGGCTACCATTTCGATATACTACTTCATGTTTTGTGTGCAGACATTTTTGGGACTTATTATTTTTTTCTACAAAAATGTCTGTATGGAACATTCATCTAAAATTAATCATTACTTCTGAAGCAAACCTTTGGAAACTGGGCATTAAAAAATTCGTCATTTTATATTATTTCTGTCCGACGGATGATATTAAAAAGCTCTGTGTTGATTTATAAGGAGAACTCTACATAGGCCTTCCTACAAATAAATATAAAAGTAGTGAATGGATGAATAGGGCCTGAGCTAGGTGATATGTGTGCGTGCGTGCGTAGGCGTGTGTGGGCATGTGCATGTGTTTCCAAAATACGGATGCAAACCCCGGTAGGTGTTTCCTGGCCCTTTGAATATGTCTGGAAATGCACAGTTACCTCGCAGTATAGGATTATGTTGTATAATAGATGCTTGCTATCTCTGGCCGAGTTGCAGCAATGCTCGAGCTGTCCCCTGGGTCTCAATGCAAGCCATCACACATCGCATCATGACTCACGTATCCTTCGGAATGTTCCGGCCTGTACCCGGAATGGCGACGTTCATTACAGGCGCTGTGTTCGGTTCAAGTTTGTCGAGTTTGACAAGTTCGATATTCATCGATGTTCGGCCTGGAAAAGGAGGCCTGTCGTGTTTGTTCCACCTTGTTATAAAAATATTCGCTGTCCTGCACTCGTAGGAACTCCTTCATTTTTCACCGCCTAAGGATTTTAAGGGGGGAGGATGGTATTTTATGGTGAAAAATGAGTAAATTAAAAAAAATTGTTTTTCTTTAAAATACTCTGTGATATAGGTGGAATGCATAGCATAACATTTTGTGGGTATTTGTGCCCTTATCGGATGTTGAGTCGCCATTTTTAAACTTCCTGCGTTATGGATTTTTAAATCACTCGCCCACATTTATTGTTGTTTCCGGTAAATTAAATTTTCAAAAAACTTTTTTTCGTCTTTAAAATACTCTTTGTTATGTGTGGAATATTTGCATAACATTTTGTGAGTATTTGTGCCGCTATCGGATGTTGAGACGTCATTTTTAAACTTCCTGCGTTATGGATTTTTAAATCACTCGCCCCCTTTTATCAGTTTCCAGTAACTTCATTTTTTTGCTACATTGCCAGACAGAAATGGATATAATTTCTGAACTATTAAAGATACATGCATGAAATTTAGAACACACATTCTTTAGACTATTAGGAAACGTTTCTCTGGAACACAATTTTGTTAATTGATTTCATTTTTAAAATACGTCCGTTAGTTTGCAAGAAAGGAAATCAGAAAAGTGTTATTAAATTTTAATTGTTTATTTTACAAACGTAGGGACAAATATAAAAATTCTGTTACAGACAGTTTGTAGAACATGCTTTTGCAAATATATTGCACAAAACTGTTTGAATCTATCTTTAAAAACGGTTTAGATATATCGGTTTTAGTATAGTCCTGCATTGGGTATATTTTTTTTCAAATCTGAGCCGCCAGATAATTTTTTTTTTTCAAAATATTTATAGTTGGTTGAGTTGCTACGGCTATGAGCTCTCTACATATAAAAAATTAATATTTTACACCAAATAGGAAAAAAGTTGTAAAAATTACCATCCTTTCCCCTTAACACAGATCTTACGATTAATGTTTCATATGGAATAAGACGAAGTTTGTGATGTCTTTGGTTGGCTCTCTCATGTTCGAACATTGCAGGACACTAATACACACGTTCCAGAAATCCAGTCCGCACATCTGGAACTGGCTCAGAACTACGTTAGACGATATCGCCCCAAGTGTTGTCATCTATCTCAGAATAAACACATTTCCGGACATACGTTCATATGACGAGGAATCTCTCTATAATTTGGAACCACATTATATACAGGGTTTTTTCGAGATGTTACAAGCTTTCAGGGATGATGGCGAAGCTCACATGTATCAATTTGAGATCAGGAACCCTGGTCCGGAAATGACCGAGTCGAAAGTTACAAGGAAAAATAGTTCTGTGGAAATGAAATAATTTTATTCCTCTGTACACTTTATTTATGTGTATTTATATGTACATCTTACACATACTGTATTCATTTGACGTTGTTTACGCTGTCTACGTACAGTATTCCATTCAGTGCGCTGTCTGAGGGGTGGGGACAGGAAACTACACTAAAGCAATGCAGATAGCGTAATGTGTAACGGACATGGTCGGTTCTGATATGCACGTCTGTAGACAGCAGTGTATGTGTACAAGTTGCAGTGTCCAGTCGATCAGTCCTAGTGAAATGGAGGAGTACACGAGAGTGGAATAAGGAGACATGATTTTCGAATATGGATGAGCCAATGAGAACAGTAGACAAGCTCACAGATTGTATCGGGCCTAGTACCCACGTAGGAGACATCCGGCCCATATCATTTTTCCACGACTGTTCCAAAGGTTAAGGGAAGAAGGGCACGTGGTGCCAAATTACAATTCCATTTCCACACAACTATTTTTGCTTATAACTTTCGACTCAGTTATTTCCGGACCATCTGAAATTGATACATGTACGCATCGCCATCATCCCTGAAAGTTTGTATCACCACCTCGGAAACACCCTGTATACAGGGTGAGTCATAAGTATTTTTGGAAAACACGTGAGCGTGCTTCTGGATCAAAAATAAGAATTCTTTATATGAAAATTTGATGGAAAATGCTGAACTTATTTATAGGATAAATGGTCATTCTTTTTTTTTTTTGTTGTTTTTTCTTGTGTGTCAAGCACATGTTTGAAAGCTTGTCATTTAACGTTTACAAAAGGTACTCACCCTCCATTGTTTACACATGCCTGAGAACGACGTACACACGACTGGCGAGTTTGCTCAAATATCATGTTGTCATCATGGATCAATTGGCATGCATTTTCAACACGTTGCAATAGCTCCTCTACATCCTTCACTGGTGATTGCATAGTCAGCCTTTAAGTGCCCCCAAAGGTAAAAATCTATTGAGGTGAAGTCGGGTGATCTGTGTGGCCAAGGCACTGGCCCACCGCTTCCAATCAAAACAAAAATATTGTACTACTGTGTTGTTTGTAAACAAACGTACTTACTTATGGCTTTTAAGGAACCTGGAGGTTCATTGCCTTCACATAAGCCCGCTATCGGTCTCTATCCTGAACAAAGGTTAATCCAGTCTCTATCGAACAGTGACACAAAATCAAAACAAAAACAACACAATAATATGATCAAATACTTATGAATACAAAAGTCAGTATTACTATTTTCTCCTATAAATAAGCATTTTTCGTCAAATTTTCATGTAAGGAATTGTTCTTATTTTTGATCAGGAACACGCTCACGCGTTTTCCAAGCACACTTATGACCCAGCCTGTATATGGGAATAGATAAGTAGGTAAATATTGAGACAGCGTATTAGGCAGATAAAATATAAACATGAAGTATGGCTAGGAAACTAACAACATATTGACAGTTGAGGACTAAAGAATGTGGCGTTGAAGACCCAGTATTATGGCGGCATAGAGTTTACATAACCTGCATGTCACGCCGTGTCATAAAGTAGGAAATTATGGCTCTTGTGTTCGATGGGGCGAAAGTGTGTCATTTTCTTAGGATTTTTTGTATATAGGTAGAACCTAAATTAATTCATCCGTTCGTGTTTCGGAATTAGGACTACTTTCAACAGTGGTTACTCTTTTCGTGAAGATTGCCGATATTCTTAACCAAAGCGAAGTATCTCTGTAAATTATGTAGCCCTATACTTTTTTCGAATCCGATATAAATGTTCCGCAGTCAGTTACGTCCATCCCATAACACAAGAGCGAAGGCTTGAATTGCTGCAAAGTGTGTAGCCTACTTTCTTTTGTAGTGTTATGAAGAATGAAATATCCGGATACCAATTCTTTTGTATCATAGGCGTTTTAAAAATGTATTTGGATCGAAATATAGAAACATATTTCTTAAATCTCGACATCTTTTATGCACCCTGCCTAGTTTGTTTTAGTGTTTTTTTTTTGTATTCTCATGTTTGTGATGTTTATATTTACAACGTCCTAGTCGGCCTGGATAGCGCAGTCGATAGAGTGCTGGCTAGAGAGTTGCAGATTAGGGCTTACAACTGGTTTTGATTCGACCGGTCAGAGAGCATCCGTCAAGGTTAAGCATCAGACCGAATTTCAACCGGTTTCCCCCCATGTTTTGCATGCTAGACAACAGTGACATTTTTAGAGTACATAAACGGAGTAACAATTGAAGGAAATTTACCATATGCAATTAGAAAAAAATATATTTGCTTAATATACGTCTACAATTGGTTGCATTCTTAATTACACCTCTCTTCATAACATAGGCTATACTTATAGACTATATGAACAAATGGGCATCGGTAACAACAAAGGAAATACGTGTAATGCGTAATATGAAATCTGGCGAGTAAAGAATGCAAGAATAGAATAAATTATAATTACTTACTAAAGAGAAGAGCAAATAAGTACATAGGCCTACATTCTAGTGTAAAATTTAAATTTTAAACTCAAAATGCATACCTCTAAAACAGTAGTTCTTAATGCCTTTTAATTACTCTAAACAGATGCATTATTTTATTAATAAATTATTTTAAAGAAGATACGTTTTGCTCTCGACGACACCAACTGTAGTACATGAATGAATGAAAATGAATGAATCAAGAATGTATCAATTAATGAATGAACAAATCAGTGAACCACTGAATCATTCAATGAATACATGGACGAATGAATCAATGAGTCGATGGATGGATACGTGGATCGATGGATGATTGATTGTAGTGGGTGAAGAATTATCAAATAGTAGACCTACACAATGATAATCGCGTCCTTGGAAGGGCTCTTGTAACTCCTGCATGGCTCAATGTGGTCTGTCTTTGCCGTCCACCACAAAGAATGAGAAACAACTCGAATATTCGTTAAACCGAGCCTGAGACACTCCACGAGACGGGAGATCTTTGCATACTGACTACAGCGCCAGGCGTTCAATAACAACATATAAGTTTATTTTTCTTAACCGGTTGTGTATGACTCTAGTGCTGTCTTTCTGTGCCCGAGGTTGCGGGTTTGACCCCGGCCCAGGTCGATGGCATTTAAGTGTGCTTAAATGCGACAGGCTCATGCCGTTAGATTTACTGGCATGTAAAATAACTCCTGCGGGACAAAATTCCGGTACACCGGCGACGCTGATATAACATCTGCAGTTGCGAGCGTCGTTAAGTAAAATTTAATTTAAAAAATTTACAACGCTTTAGTTTGTGCGTGGAAACTTCTTGATAGTTATGAGAGCAACTATTTAGATTCCTACTCTGTATCACTAACACTATTGGCAGCACCATCGTCGTCATAGAACAATCAAGGATTAAATCGTCTTTCTTATGGAAATCCTAATGCCTGAGTATGTTTTTTTATGTGCAGGAATTACCATCTTCTAATACATTTTTTTTTTTTTTTGGAGAATTTTCCAACATCACGTTAGTTAGATTTAAGTGTGCCTTTGATTCCGATATGATTTACAAGTGCCGAAACGTCGGTACTTTTCTGTTAACCGCCTATGCAATGTGTGTCTCACACACCCAAAATCCACAGGTTGTTAACCCAATTTAAAGTGAATAAACGTTGCAAAATTTTGAAAACGAGAGCAGGTCTCTCTTGTGCTAAATCGGTTCAATACATGGCAGGGAGTAAGCTCCTCTCTCGGCGGAGGGGGGGGAGCTTTTGAATGTATAGGGGCGAGCGGGGGGGGGGTGAAACGAGGCTTAGTAATTAGCTAAGCCGATTTGAATCGAATGGAATGTATGCAACCAGCAGTGCAGCCCAGCTACCGAGTTGATGAGAAGATTATACGGAGTGGAGGAAGATCATATCTACAAGTTTCCATATTTCTCCTCAAATATAATGCTGAGATGCTGCGAACAAAGACTGAATTAATAATTGTTGATCAATTTTGAAAAAAAGAAAATGAGTTTTAGGTGATTTGGTTAGTGGCGAGTATTTGTCCCGTCAGAATGTTTAGAGCTTAAATGGCAATAAAATTGAAATCAGAAATGAGTAATCTTGAAGTGTTTCATTTGTCAGTAATATAGAATTGCTTCTGTTTGATGAGTGATGTACGTAAACCAACAGGCAAGATCTTAAGGGGAGAGGATGGTATTTTTTTTTTAACTTTTTTTCCTATTTGGTGTAAAATATTAATTTTTTGTATGTAGAGAGCTCATAGCTGTGGCAACTCAAGCAGATAAAAATATTTTGAAAACAAAAATATTTGGGGGCCCAACTTTGAAAAAAATATACCCAATGCAGAATTGTACTAAAACCGATATATCTAAACCGTTTTTAAAGATAGATTCAAACCGTTTTTTGCAATGTATTTGCAAAACCATGTTCTACAAACTGTCTGTAACAGAATTTTGATATTAGTCCCTACGTTTGTAAAATAAACAATTAAAATTTAATAACAATTTTCTGATTTCCTTTCTTGCAAACAAACGGACGTATTTTTAAAATGAAATCAATTAACAAAATTCAGTTACAGAGAAAAGTTTCCCAATGGTCTAAAGAATGAATGTTCTAAATTTCATGCATGTATCTTTAATAATTCAGAAATTATATCCATTTTTGTCTGGCAATGTAGCAAAAAAAAATGAAGTTACTGGAAACCGATAAAAGCGGGCGTGTGATTTAGAAATCCATAGCGCAGGAAGTTTAAAAATGACGTCTCAACGTCCGATAAGGGCACAAATACCCACAAAATATTATGCAATGCATTCCACACATATCAAAGGGTATTTTAAAGAAAAAAAAATTTTTGAAAATTTATTTTACCGGAAACAACAATAAAAGTGGGCGAGTGATTTAAAAATTCATAACGCAGGAAGTTTAAAAATGGCGACTCAACATCCGATAAGGGCATAAATACCCACAAAATGTTATGCTATGCATTCCACACATATCATAGAGTATTTTAAAGATTTTTTTTTTAATTACTCATTTTTTCACAAAAAATACCATCCTCTCACCTTAAAGAGCCCACACCTGTGGAGTAACGGTCAGCGCGTCTGGCCGCGAAAGCAGGTGGCCCGGATTCGAATCCCGGTCGTGGCAAGTTACTTGGTTGAGGTTTTTCCGGGGTTTTCCCTCAACCCAGTACGAGCAAATGCTGGGTAACTTTCGGTGCTGGACCCCGGACTCATTTCACCGGCATTATCACCTTCATTTCATTCAGACGCTAAATAACCTAGATGTTGATACAGCGTCGTAAAATAACCCAATAAAAAATCTTAACGTTAAATTAGAAAATTAAAAGGAAATCAACATAAAATTATGTAATAACTTAGCGGCATGACTAAAGCCCTCTAGAAGTGCAACGTTGATTTTAGAGAGATCTAAATTAGCCTGTTCGTGGAATAATTGAGGTATTATTATACAGAGTGATTACTAAATGCTGTCTTCGAAGACCGGAGCTTGATGGAGGATATTGTGGCGATGAAATTCGAGCTAACCGTCCTGGTATGATGACTAGTTATGGAGATATTAGAGCAATACCCAGAAGTAAAATGGGGGACAGCGGGGAAGACTTGCGGTGGCGTCGTGGTTCGACTCTTGGTTTGGGTCATGAACTTTCTCAATTGATCTAATCCTTACGGCCGTAATATCGCCCTGACGTTTTCTCAGCGTCTAACAGAATTGATTACCCGAGGTATATGCGTGGAGTTAAAGGACTACCACCACTGCTATCTACGCCGATTGTCTCGAAATGCGAAAGCCTGAATCCTTCGCAATCCTCAAAACGAAATTCATTTCATTTTCTCTTAGTGCATACTGGTAATAAATTATTTCATATATTTTTTTCTTTAAACATTTTCAAGATAGAGAATACTGTAAAGTCAACAGTAGTGTGATATGTAACATGAAGGAAATTAACTGTTTTGAAGTGCGTAAAATATATAATTATATATAATATATTATTTATTCGCTCGTTTTCATACTCTCTCTCGCTATCATAATATTAATACTCGATCACAACGCGATAACACGCTAGAAATTCCACTTCACACATCATCTCTGTATTCCTCATCTTTCACAATTGCTACCTCTCGTCACTGGAACTCTCTGCCGCCTGAAGTCAAGGGCTGCCGAACATTGAAATCTTTCAAATCCAAGTTACAAAATTATCTTATGACGAGTTGCCAAACTAACTTACTATTATGACAAGTGTTGTATTGCATGTTTCCACGTATTCACATCTTTTTTATGTTCTAGTGATATTTAACTTATTTGATATTTTTGTTTTCATATTTTCCGATAATGGTATATCTCTAATGTGATAAGTTGAGCTATATATAATCATAATTTTCCTTACTGTGTGTACTTAAAAATATTTTATTCATTGTATGCTTTGTACTGCACTATTTTATTATTATTATTATTATTATTATTATTATTATTATTATTATTATTATTATTATTATTACTATTCTTATTTTTATCATTATTATTATTATTATTATTATTATTATTATTATTATTAATTCTGTTATTTTTTATACTTTGTATGTCTCATTTATTTTTACCTGCTGTTCACATTTTATTATGCTTTTCTTTCCTTCTCTATGTTATATATTATGTCTGATTTCTACTTACTTATTGTTTGAATTTTTTATTATTATCTTATTCAGTTTCGTGTGTAAAATTGTAGTGTACTTTGTAAATTTGTAGTGTTTTTTGTAATGCAGTTTTACTCCTGGCTGAGTGTTAGAGAAGACCGTATGGCCTTAACTCTGCCAGGTTAAATAAATTATTATTATTATTATTATTATTATTATTATTATTATTATTATTACTGACCACTAAGCATGTTTCTGTAATTCTGTACGTGCATGAATATTGATAATTTTAGATCTTCTCCCGAGAAGGATAAATTTTTCATGTATCTCAATTTTAATCTATTATTTATTAGTTATTAATTTAATAATAATAACATTGTAGAAAAACTGATTCTATATTATGTGCCAACGAACTGTTAAACGCCAGGAATTGACATGTCTTAAATCATAGCCAGGAAGAGAAAGATGAGTTAAATAAATGTAAGGAAGTCAGCTATCTAATGGGGTTTGTAATATCTCGTGCTCCAAAGCCTTTTAATAGAACAGAATTTCTCAAAAGAGTAATGATTAAAATAACTTAAATAACTTGTCCATAAGAAGTTTTTAATTCTGAAAAACTACGAATTTCTCGACCAAGTATCGAGAGAAGAATTTAGAAAATTCCTGATTATATTCAAGAGGAAGGTTAAAAAAGAAGCAAGAAAAATCGTATATTATTCACTGGCTCTTGATGACAGTAGTGACGTTACTGATACAGCAAAGATTGAGATTTTTATCCGCGGAATTGATCAAGATGTTAGTACAGGAACCACCACTGGTTGTAGTTTTCATGCCAAGTACCTTTCCTCCGTCTCCTTAATTCATAGGCTGTCTGTCGCATGTAATCACTGCAGCTCGAGTTTTGGTCACCGCTACTCTAGATTCTCGAAGATCAAATAATGGACTATCGTGCTTGTTAATTCTATAGTGTAGCAATCAGTCCACAACAGATTTTGACAGTATATTTCCTTGGGTCGAATAGCTGTTGGATTTTCTGAGAAACTGTCAATTGATAATGCTTGCCTATACCTTGCTTTGGGCTCTGCCTTGTGTTTGAACATGATAATTCCTCACATTTTGTAGAGCCTTGTTTGCGATTGGAAACTGATGCAAGTGTATATCGAACAAATTCAAATAGAGCGAGTTTGATTGATGAGATTGGATAAAGTTGGCCATTAAATCTTTGATTTTCAGTACAGTACAAAGGCACTCATTGCGATTTGAAGAGGCTTTCCAAACCTTTGAATCAATTGCATTTCGGTTGCGATATGTTTGATGTGGGAAGGCTTCTGTTCACTATTGATATATAGACGGCCATTCCTTTCTGTTAGTCTGCAACGGTAAAGTTTGATTACGTATTTGTTTTCTCATACTTTACCGCCATTGCGAGCTACATGTGTAGGAATTTGTAATTACATTTCTTCCTATAAGGTGTTTCACAATTTGTTTCAGCAAACTTGTCGCGGAATTCATTTTTGGGAGATTCGAAAAGGGATTATGTTCCTCAGTAGACCTACTTTCAGGAAAAGCCTGGACAGCACATGTCTTGATATACATAAGCGGGATCGTTGCTTTTCATTTCTCTTTACCGTGCTCATTGCGTCATTGTTACATTATTTAAAGACTGAATTATTTTTGTACCTCCGTTGCATAAATAGCCGCCATCAATCTTATGGTTGAACTCTGTTACTTTATGAAAGTGTGTTGTTTCTTTTTGTCATAGTCCCCTTTACTTTCCCTTCTACCTACATTCACTTTCTCTTTCACCTTCTTCTTTTCCTCTGCTAACATTATTTTCCTCCATTTGCTCGTCTTGGTGCCTTTCTTCATTTCTCTTTATTTGTTTACATTGCTAGTAAATCTGAGATGAATACAAATTAATAAATACAATGAAAGATAAACTAGCCCACTCCTGAATGACTAAGACTCGTGCTTAGGAGGGGATTCCAATACAAACATAAACAAAATTAAAATTGAAAGTGAATACAGATTAAAAAGTCTTTAATATGTTTAAACCCAAACTATAAATCCAATAGAATTTTTTTTGTATTTTTTTTTTATAAATTTCAAGAGGTTTCATGCTTAAAATAATATTGGAATAATTTTTTTTTTAATAACCTGGGACCTTGACTCATGCTATGATAAAAAGCTGCATTGGTTTTACATTTTGGTTCACACAAACGCAGAGAATTCATATTTTTAGTTCTATATTTATGTATATACCTTTCAAAGTTGTTAAAATTTCTATGAAAATATTTTAATAAAATAAAATAATACATTTGTTTAATATTGAAAACTTTGAAGTGTTTAAACAACAATTCAGTTGGGTAATCTTTCTGCTTTTTTAAACAAATTTTTAATACTTTTTTCTGTAGTAAAATTAACGGATAAAGGTTGGATTTATAAGTTCCACCCCAACCTATGATACCATACATAAATATAGATTGAAATAATGCTAAATAAATTTTGCGTAAACAGTTAATTGACAAAATATTTTTTAGAACAACAAAGTACCATAATGTTTTATGTAATTTATTACAAATATAATCAATATGATTATTCCATTTTAAATTATTATCAATAATTATATCTAAGTATTTAACCTCATTAACTTCTTTAATAACTGAACGACTAACTAATAACTTCCTCCACGAAGTATTTCTATTTTTGTTTTCCTTCACAAAGCCACCTTCTCCTGTTTTTATTAGGTTTCTATTCTATTTATTTTTTTTCGTTTTTATTTTCTGTTTTTCTTTCTTTACAGTATGCTTTATTCTCATACATTTCTTCAATATTTTACTCCTCATTTCACGTTTCCATAATCATCCTAGGATATATTACTTTATTTTCCTCCCTACATTCTTTCTAGTTTCATTTTGCTACCGCTTTACCTGTTCTCATCTTCCTCATATATTTCTTTTCTCTTTTTTCCCCTAAATTTCTTAATCAATTTTGCAAGTTCTGCACGTAAATTTTGTACATCTTGAGCACAAAATACACCCAAAGCTAGACTGCACATTAGAAATTCAAAACAACAAATCCTAAATTTTCTAGGCATCACAATAACAAAAATAGCCAACAAACACACATTCAAAGTATACAGAAAACCCTCAACAACAACACAGACACAGAACACATCCAACCACCCCACACAACACAAACAAGCTGCATTCCGAACAATGGTACACAGATTACTCAACATACCAATGAACCAACAGGATTACAACGAAGAGGTAAACACAATCAAATACATAGCACAAGAAAACGGATACAACCCTAACATAATAGACAACATAATACGTAAGACAAAACATAATCACAAAAAAACATAAGAATACAACACAAACACAGAAACACAAAAAATATATCATACTAACATACGAAAACAAAAACACACACAAGATTGCAACCTCATTCAAGAAATTAAATTACAACATCGCATACAGAACAAATAATACTCTACAAAAACATCTCAACAGACAAACAACACAAACAAACAAATACAACCACACAGGCGTATACAAACTCAAATGTAACACCTGCAACAATTTCTACATAGGACAGATCATTTCAAACACATTACAAAGAACACATCACAGCCATAAAAAATTACAAAACACCTCCACATATGTGGAACACATCACAAATGCCAACCACACCCACAGAGACATCAACACAGATATGGAAATACTACACATCCAACCAAAAAGCCAGACACTAAACACACTAGAACAATATGAAATATACAGACACACGAAAACACACCCCAACGAAATTCTGAACACACAACTCAACTTCAAAACATACACTCTTTGACTCTACACTATACGACACGAACGCACCCTCACAGGAAAGAGAACAAGTGGCGGCAAGAGCAACAACGACCAGTTCTGAGAATGACCCATACATAGGTCGAAACGTGTAAACAAGGTACGTTAGAGTTTAACACAAGAAAGTCTTATCATACATATTCCGAAGTAACTTTTGGTTAGTTCTTCATATGTAACATCTTCTGTTGTGAAATAATTCCATTGGATTTGTTAAAAAGGTAAAGAAAAGTGTAAAGAAGTAATGTAACTCGACTTGATTTAAAGTTCATTTTGTTCACCCTTGTCTTTTGGTGCAGCGATGTACACTGCGCTGTTTCTTACACACCCCTGTACGAGAACAATGATTCCTTTAGTCTGGTAGCGCTAGAACTCGTATCCCTCTGATGAGGAGCAACCAGTTCGCTTAAGGTAAGACTATGTTCTTTATAATGTGTTCTCTCACACACTTCGAATTTTGTGCATCCCTGTGCAGACCGTTTCTAATGATTTAACGGCACTTTGGTCTGACTGCAGACCTGACATAATGTATTTGGTCAACCTGACCTAAACATCGGCGGGCAGCAGAGACACCTAGTAATTACAAACCAAACCATTCTGAACGGAATCTAATTCCGAAGTTAGGTAGCCATCAGCAGTTTGTGAACTATTGAAGACACAGAGCAAACTATTGGTAATGAAGGAAATTAAACGCTGGGGGAAATCTTGTTAAGGCCCTCGTCAGGCACAGATGAACATCGCTACAGTAAATCATGCCAAATAAAAGAAATGAACCTCCCTAATATGGCCGGGGGCTACAACAAGAATTTAACCCTTAGAGTTGCGTTTGCAAATCGTGGAGAGTGCTACAGTGGCAGACATGCTTTTCGTTTAATCCGGACCTGGTCGAGAGAACTGGATTTCCAAGGACAATAGCATTGCATGGCGCGTCTTCTTCCTGTTGAAAGATGGCTTTTACCCATAAATGAAGTTCTAGGCAGAATGTATGGGATGGACAATTAATCAGTTAATTTGCGATCGATTCAAATTCAACCGATGAGAATAGATTTTCAGGGATGGTAAAAATATTTAACATTAATTCTTTCTAAAGAAAGTAAAGTTGTGAGGTCAGTATCGTGTAATTTCTGTGTTAAGTATGTGACCTCCGTGGAATGTATACCAATACTTTTTCACCGAAAATGAGTAACCAAATTTATTCTGTTCGCTTTGAAACAAATTGACAGACATAACACAGTCCGCTCAATAATTGCTAACAGATTAAGTGAACATGGTGAATAAGAAGTATATGAGGAAGTTCAATGTCTTTCTACGGAAGGATCTACACGGCGTGCTGACATCATAATAATTGACCGAGATAAAAAAAAAACTGGTCTCATTCTTGACCCCACTGTAAGGTTCGAAATTAATGAATATCAACCAAAGCAGGTACATGAAGAGAAACGCGCTATTTACCTTCCATGCTGTGATGATCTCAGTCATAAATATAATACTCAAGATTGGAATATCATTTGACTCATGTTTGGTGCGCGAGGAACAATTCCCAAAATTACATTGGAGATCCTCAGAAAATTAGAGAGAGAGAGAGAGAGAGAGAGAGAAACTCATCCGGCCTTAATTGAGGATGACCACGAGGATCCGGAAATGAATAGCAAACAAATACAATTAATTAAATATGAATATTGTTATGAAAATAAAATGTAATAATTAAGCACCATTGATTATCAGTTGTAAAATAAAATCTTAGAAGATGATTAAATTATACTGATTAAAAAAGATTTTATTTAAAATTAGCATATCCTTAATTAAGGCCTTCTGAGTGGTATAAATGAAATTGTATAATCTGCAGGGAATCTTTGAGAATTTGCGAGATGATTGTTTGAATTTCAAAAGATGATATTGATAATTGTTTTAAAAAATTATACGTAAATTTTGGTAAAGAACTCCGAGCACCAAAAAATAAACCTGTCACTGACCAATTGAAGAGAGGGATGTTATACTTGGCACTAAGGTAGGGAATACAAGGTTCATAAATGGCCCTCTTTTCCTGATCAACCTGATGAGCTTGGTTTAGATCTCTCTCCATGCGTATAGTTGGATCTATGATAATAGCCTTTTGTTGTTGCAACAACCATTTTAAAATATTCATTGAACATCATCAATCACCATCTCTATTCATCTTTATAATATTCAGTGTATGTTATTTTTTTTTCAATAAATTTTTATCCTTTTGATAGCTACCAAATCTTGTCGCAGAATATTCTTTTTTAAAATTTCATTATGTATTTTTTAACATTAATTTACATTTTCTTTTTTGTTCATTTGAGTTTATTAGGATGCCGATATTTTAAATCCATGATTTGGACGGCTATCATTTCGATGATATTGTCCTAGAATAATGATATTTACAAGAAGTCAATTTCTACATTTTGGCAAATATGCATGTTTTTTTAGCTTCCCGATAAAGAAATGTGGTTTCTGTCATCTTTGTCTGTGGAAACAGATTTGTCTTAAAAACTACATTTTATTCATAGAATATTAAATATATTTAACCATATTAAATATCTATCAGTGAAATTTGTGTGAGAATGGCGCACAAGAAATATAATATTCTTTTAATATGACAATGAGTCCTTATTTGAAGTAACAAATGTAGAGGCCCAAAAACAAAATTTGGGCCACCTGAATTTTGTGTGTGGATCTACACCGAGACTACACATTTCAGGAATCAGAATACCATTTGCTTTGTGATGTTTTATAATGTGTATTTTAGACTGAAGCATTGAGATGATGTAGTTAGTATCCACAAAATAGGCTATTTCTTAAGAGCATTAATCATTTACTACATAATTATCTATATTTCTCGTTTCGAATTTTGTTAATATTTTACCCTTCTGCGGTATGACAAATAAGGTGGGTAGTGCTTCGTTGCCAAGAGAATTAAGGTTCCTGCTATAAACAAGTTTTTATAAATGAGTCAACCGCAGAAGAAATATATAGTATAATCACTAGGGAGCGGATTTTTATGTGCTAAAAATTTAAATATATCAATTTTTATGTGCTAAAAAGTACGAAAATATTTGCTAAAAACAAAAAAAATATTTTGCAAATCAAGATTTCCAGGTATAACTCCCTGGATCGGTGTCGGTTAGAGTTCCCGAGTAGCTCAGTGGTAGAGCGTTGGTACGTTAAACCAAAGGTCCCGGGTTCGATACCCGGCTCGAAATTATTCAAAAAAAAAATATTTGTTTTAAATATGACAAAAATACCTTACTTAGCTTGGAAAAAAAAATGGTTACTAGGTATTCACCAACCACACTTGAGTGCTAGTAGCTGGCCGAGAATTGCAGTGAACAACAAAGGTGATCTCCAAATTCTCCATCACAAATGCATGCCGATTATCTCTGAACAACGACTTATACTGCCAAAACGATCTTTCCACATCACAGGACGTCAGACGTGCATATTTAAAGAGAGGAATGTCACAAACACAAACACCGTCAATTTCACCTACAGGCATATCCTCCAATACTTGAGCAATTTCACACACTTTTTTATATCCACTGTTTTTCCCAAACACATTCTGAAATTTGTTCCTTAGTAATTGTACTTCGAACCTGGTAGCGAGTCTAGTTTAATTTCCACGGCACGCACCTCCCTGTTTCAGACAACAGGTTTTTGGATGTTTCGAATTTTTTTTATGGTGTCACACAAAAAAGCTTAAATTTGCTAATAGGAAAGCCAAATCGTTTTTTAAACAACCATCTTTCAGTATATCTTGAAGGATATCGATTGACGAAGCCCGATAACAGGGAATCACAACAAGACGTATTGCCTTACTTGATAGACATGAGTGAGAGGCGAGAGATTTGTTTAAATTAAATAATGTTCATACCCGATCTCTTATCTGTTGTGTTTCACAAACAAAGCGTTGAATGAAACCATCTTCAGCAACAACAAACATTCCTAATTATGTGTTGCAAGATCTCTCCTCCTTGTCCATGTTAATTTACTCTCTAATAATAACACTGATATGCTGCCTAGCAGTTCTCAGAACTTGAGGCGATACTATTACGAAAATGGATCACGGATACACCACACAGCGCTTAGAAACACGAAGCAGCCAAGAATTCTTAAAAAGATAACGTACTTCTGAGTGACATAATTGATTTAGTTTTAAAATGTTTAAAAGTTCTTATAAAAAATTATTTAAGTAAAAAAACTCCAAGATTTATGTGTTTATAATAGATTTCCCGAAAATATATATTTACATAATTTTTTTGTGAAAATATGCGTTTTTATGTGAAATAAAATTCGGGTTTTAAACTTGAAACTTCATGTTCGGAATGTTTAACTTTGTTAATTGTGTTTTATCACACGCAAAAAGAATATTTAATTACATAGAAATCCGCTCCTTCATAATCACACTCTAGTATATAGTCACGAAGCTTGAGTTGTGAGGGTGCTAGGAACAATAGACTGTGCTGATACTATTTCGCTTTGTCTGTAATGAGGCGATATTAGCGATCCTAGTGGTGAGCAACTATCTATGGATGCATATTTACTACGTATAGAGCTTTGTGACTGTATATACTAGACTGTGGTATAATTTAACATGTGTATCACTTTTAAACATCTAGATCTATTTTGATAAAAAGAAAACCAAATATTCGGCCTATAAATGATTATCGTATAATAATAATAATAATAATAATAATAATAATAATAATAATAATAATAATAATAATAATAATAGCGCGACAGCCCATAAAGGATCGAGGCCTACCAGCCCATGATCATCCAACCAGTAGGGGGTAACTTGTTATTATCATGATGACCCCTTCCCCCAGCAGTTAAAGCTGGCTCGTGGAACCAGATTTCGCTATTCACTGTAGCTCCTCAAATCACGATGTTGGGTGGGGACTGGTTTCCAATATACTGGCCGAAGTTTAGTGAGAAAATTTCTCCCTCCATGAGGACTCGAACCAGAAGTCAAGGTATGTTGCCTTACATAAATTATGAAGCTACGTTACGGGACAATGATTAAGATAAACTAATGGACATTTTATGTGAAGTTGTGAAAAATCAACTACACTGTCTTCCTTAACCGTATACACTGTATAATTTTGAAGTCAATGGATTAATTGTAGGATTACATTGTATGGCTTTCGTGAGCAATACAGAAAATTGAAGCTCATCTCTTATTTGGACACACATTAGATGTTTTACTTTGTGTATTTTTATATACTTGTACAGGATTTTCATTTCAAAACTTCCTAATCTCAATGGGCTTAAGTATTTATTTCATTTAAATTTAATTTAAACAAAAGTAACTCAATTTAGATATTGAGAGGGAAGTTCAAAACCGTTTTTTTTTTTCTAATTTTAGGTTTGACCTATTACCCCTCGTCTTACTTTGAAATATCAAATAATACCCCTCTATTATGATATTTAAAGTTGAAAGAGTATTCAATTATTTTATTGTTTGTTAATCTTATTCATTTGTTCTAATGTCTTTTGTTTTCTATCGTCACCTGGCAACCTGGAGTGCTTTTATTGTTGATTAGAGCTGAAAAGAACAAAACTATAAATACTATCGTTGATTACAGGTTATTTCATGCAGTAACACAAACTAATATTAAGGAATATTATATTTGTATATTATAAACCTATTCTTTAAAAATTTCAAACAGGATAGATTTTACGTTATTTATGTATGGTTTTGGTACTTTGGCAATGCTATGTAGAGGAGTTCAGAAATAGACTGTATTACTGTCTAGTCAACAATGGAGCATATTTTGAACATTTGAATTTAGTAAATTGAATTAGTTAAATTTAGGACATTACCCAAAATAAACTGCCTTCGCTCTACAACCAACTGGCAATAACAACAAGCCAGGTTGCCAGGCAATCATAGAAAACGAAAGTTGTGAGGAATAGTGATGGGCGAAGTTGTTCTTTTCCCGGAACAGTTCCGACGGTTCCGGTTCCGAAAAAATACTATGTTCCAAATAACAGTTCCGAAATAACAGTCACCAGTGGTGATGAGTCGGAGTCGTTGAGTCGTTCAAACGATCGGTACAGTACCCTCCCTCTTCACCATAGACAAAAAACACCATGCAGCTCACACTGGAGCACTCATAGGCATGACATAGTACACATTCTTATCTATAGATGGCACTGCAATGCACATTCGAATCGATTTTGGAAAATTGCTGTGCATGCGGACAGAACTCAAAAGCTTAATGTTAGTAATTACACAGCTGTTGACTACAAGGACAGAATACAACACTTTGTTTTCGTACATAAAGTTATAAAGACATGGTAGCCAACTAAAAAAAATAACATAACATTTAAAACATATGGTATGTAATTTCTGTTCTCTCTCTTACATAATAAAAAAAAAACAAATAAATTTTTATTTTTACTTTTCTTAATGCACAGTTATAATAATAATAATAATAATAATAATAATAATAATAATAATAATAAATATTACAATTTCATAAATAAAAAAGATATATATTGGCAGTACTGAAACCTGGAAACCCCGCAGTGGGTTAGTAAAATGTTGGAATCGCATCTTTACCAAAGTGTAATTTAAACTTCGCATTAAACCTCGCTCTCCAAATCAGTACTTATATGGGTAGTTTCCAACAAATAATGCTACAACATTTTTGTCGTTCTTTGATAACAGAGAAGATAGCACAAAAACTTGTGCTTGTCAGACTTAACCTCAACAAACGACATACAGACATTGTAACTAAACCACTCATTACCATTTACGACTTTAACCTGATCAATGAATTAATAATAGTATGCGTACTTTATGACTTTGTAGAATGTTTATAAAACAGAATTAGTCAGCTAATGGTGAAATAAACCATAAAACGGGAATGAATATTACAGATTATTAAATACTTACTATAACATTACAGATGATTGGCCAGTCTTACAAATGTTGATATTAAAGTTCGCGCCACCGCAAGGATTTCAATTTCCATGCGCCCCCCTCCAACCATGTGAGAGTTTCAAACGTTGCTTCGGTTTCAAATACCAACTTCATCCAACAAAGTTCCAAGTATAACATAAAGAACAACGAGAACAGTGTAACTGATGCTGTCGTTGGTTCATCGGAACAAGCTCCGACGTTCCGACTGTTATCTCGGAGTCGGAACATACCTTGTGCAACGCGGTACTGCGAGCCCGCAACAGCTGGACAAGTGAGCAGCTCGGAGTCGGAACACTGTTATTTCGGAACAGGAGGTTCCGACCTACTGTTCATTTTTGCAACAGTTCCGAGACCGGAACAGTTCCAAAATAACTGTTGTGTTATTTTTTACCCATCTCTAGTGAGGAACTTTGAATGAGACGTTTAAACAGTTGAATACTCGTTTCATGATGAGGAGTTCCATTTGAAATTTTAAAGAACGGGTGGGAATGAGGTGGTGAAACCTAAAAGGCAATTAACACCGATTTTTAACTTCCTCTCAATATATAAATTGACATTTTTTTCTCTGTTTTAGTTACATTTAATTGAAATAAATGGTTATTATTTAGACTGGAAAGTTTGGAAATAAAATCCCAGTATGCCTTTCGATTTTTTTTTTTTTTAACTATAAACGCAATCGCTCCCGGTTAAGATGGGGGAAACGATCTTTCAGTAGCGGAATATCTTACGGGTATATTCTTCGACCTAAAATATTAAATATGTCTGTAAAATAATTTTGGTTTTTGAGTTATTTTAGGCAAAACACTTGGGAGATTTTCGTTGGTAATGCTGGCTGTCTGAATAATGCATACACGTCTGGAAGGCTTGTTCGGCCTCCGAGAGCGGCAGTACTCAGCAGAAATTCAGCGAGAAGGGGGGAGTAGATTTTCTCCGCTGTAGGTAGAGCAGCATTTCAAGTACTAGAAATTTAAATTAAATGAAAGTGAGAGAGAGCGAGAGAGAGAGAGACAGAGAGAGAGGAAGGAAGCCGGAATGTGTTAACATGTCCAGCAAACTTCAGGTTAATTCTGCTTCATTAATTCATGCCATCACGATTTCTGCAGCCTGGGTTTTGACCAGTTATAGCAGTTCACTGGTTCTCCCTGAAAAAGTTCCGAGTTCGATTTATGATGAAACATTTGATATTCTTGACTGTGAGACAGGTTTCATGCAAATATTTTGCTTTTCCCTTTTATTCATCCTTATATACGGTTATAATCATGGCTAGGATTTTGATGAAATTGCATCTTTTTTTCTAGTAAGCCAGAAACATAGCTGCTTTAGTATTTATATGTTATGTGATAAACTGAGTGTTTTAATACATATTTGTTACGACAATTGTTTGCATTTTTTGCCTGTTGCAACTCATAAGAGCATCTTTTGTTTTATTCGGTCATTTTTTTTACGCATTTTCATTTAATTTTGGCCATAAATCCCCGTTATTAATGTAAAATAATGTTTATTTCCTTCGATATTTTCTTTACATATTTTGTCCATTAATACCCATTATTTTGTATAATATTTTGATCGTTTTTCTACACAAATATTGCCCATGTAATGGATCAGTCCAACCATCCCTCCAATATAGACTCCTCTATACCTGCTAATTCCGGATAAGAGTGGCCTTGTGGTAGACTACATGGAAACTAAAAGTAAAGTAACTCCATGTCGCTACAGCCCATGAAGGGCCAAGACAGACCAGACGACTGCTGACGTCACGTCCATATGCCGAAGCAGAAGTGAACGATCATACATGGAAACTACATTAGATAAAATAATTAATTAAAGTATACTACTTAGAAAAAATAAAAATAATAATGTAAAATTTAATTTAATTACTAGTTTAAATATTAAGTAGTACAAAACCTCTTTTTGTACTAAGCCAATTATGTAAGATCAATTTATAGGGCATTTTTGAAAGATTTTTAGCTCTTAAATGCATTGTTTTTAGGACATTTTTTTTCATGATTTATAAGTCATCAAAATCCTAGCCTTAGTTTATATGAACCTGCCGTCGCCTATAAACATCCTCAAGAGTTGAAATGCCATGATGTGACTCTGCCGATGCTCATTCACCGATGGTTCCTCACGAAAAGATCTCTGACAAATATAATGAGATTGGTGTCATTGCCTCTATAATGCAGTTTTCTCATAATAATTTTGTATTACTTTAACAGGGTAGAAGTGAAATAACCCAGCAGATTTCCAGAGCGAATAGCTCATGTCCTATGTAACAAAAAAGTGTAATACCATATTGGTGGAAAGTTCATAGTTTTCTTTTTTTTATTTGAATGAACGAATGAAATGAATGAATGAATGAATGAATGAATGAATGAATGAATGAATGAAATTAATGAATGAAATGCATTTATCGATACACAATTATACAAACTCATGTACACAAGATCCTTCCCACGAGCCCGTACGGCCATTCGTGCTGTAACTATGCACAGTTTGAATCTTCAAAGAAAACAAAGATAATACTACTAATAATAAAATAGTAAAACAACAATAATTATTATTACTACCGTTATCGTTAATTATCACAATTACAACTAATCTAACTTCATACTAAATTTCAGAAAAAATAATAAAAGTAAAATAAATGTAAGATATGAAGGGGAAAAAAAAAACAGTGAAACATATAAGTTTCTCTCTTCTTAACTTTTACAATAAACTGCCTAGCTTTTATTAATCAGTTAATCATTTAGTACTTTGATTTTTATTGTATTTGTAAATTTAATATTAATTGTAATTATAATTGTAATTGTATTCTTAATATTGTAGTTGTAATCCCCTGCTAGAGGGGAAGAGAAGGCCTGATGGCATTATCTCTGCCAGGTTAAATAAATAAATAAATAAATACGTAAATAAGTTATGTAAACAGTTCAATTCAATTCCTTATTGAAACTGCAAGAAATAATCCAAATAATAAATATAAAGGTAAGACATAAAAACATATACACACGCAATAAAAAACACAAACAGAAAAAAAACACGATAAATGCAAAAACAACATTGTCCCCTAATTCCCTCTTATTTGGTAACTGTTGCGAGAAGAATCGTGATTTTTGTCCATATCGATAGAAATTCTAATAAAGCATACAAACTTTAGTGATGCCCTACTTCGATTATTGCGACTCTTTATTCACGAATCTAAATACTGATCTTGCCCATAGACTACAGCGTGTTCACAATATCTGCGTTCGTTTCGTTTGTAACATTAGAAAATTCGATCATGTAACACCGTCACTAGAATTGTTGTCTTGGAGTCCACTTAAAGAAAGAAGATTCTTCAACTCTCACTTATTACTATTTAAAATCATCCACACCTCCACACCCTCTTACCTAGCATCTCGTTTTGTTTACCTTTCACTACCTCGAACCCGGAACATGTACCTTCTCTCTATTCCTCTGCACAGAACATCCTTCTACTCATCATCTTTCAGCATATCTATTCCACGCCTCTGGAATTCTCTCCCTGACCATGTCAGAGACTGTCGGACAATATCAATATTCAAATTTAAATTAAAAAATCACATTCTAGTTCGTGGAATTGTTTGTTGAACACCTGTCAGGTTGCGCAACTTCACCTTAACCCATGACAATATAGTAAATATTGTAACTATGCTGTTGTAAAATTGAAAATTAATATGTAATGTATTTATTATTATTATTATTATTATTATTATTATTATTATTATTATTATTGTCAGTTATCAATATCATCATTGCTATCTCTGTTTTCTTTCTTTTCGTTGTATTAGCTTGATGAGAGCTCTATAATGTACTTTTGACTCTGTTGACCCTCTATAGGGCTTTAACTTAATTTATATTATTTTCATCAGTGTTTGTATTTCTTTTTTGTATTTATATGTGCTATCTGGTAGGATGGAAGAGAAGGCCTTATGGCCTTAATCCTATCAGATTAAATAAATTATTATTATATTAATTTACCTCTCAGGCGTATTTCAATAGCGTGGACAGTTCTCGTGTAAATTTAATTTAAAAACAATTAATTTGAAGCCTCTGACCAACTTGCAACATTATAGTCAGAAAGGGAGATAGGCAGGCACACCGGAGTTCGTTGACCTCTTACATATGTATTACGAGAAGGAAGATTTTTGCCAAACTGCTAAATCTTCCAACTCAAATTTTTTAATCCCAAAACGTAATATAGGTTTTCTGTAATTTAAGTACACCCTATCGTCACTTTCAAACTGTAGGATTATTTCACTTCCACTCTGGGTCTACTTACCATCATCATCATAATCATCATCGTCATCATCATTCTCGTGGCAAGCATTGGACCTGGTAATCCAATGCGGTCTCATAAACAGATTCATGTTTCTGGGGTGTCGCTGCGAACTAAAAAAAAAAAAAAATAAATAAATAAAATCTTACATTCTTTGGACACTCCAACACTGGTTACAATACAACACAAGTAACTTTTCTGTATTTTCTGGCGGAAGAGCACATCTTCTATCAGTTAATAGGCCTATTGTTTTGTACAATTAAAAACTCATGAAGTTGCAAAAAGAGTAGAATTTAGGTAGACAGAAAAAATAATGTCTGAAACCCGTTTAAAACATTATTTACACACCTATAAGTAGTTACAACTGCAGTTGCTTCTTAGTCAAATGATATCTGGAATAATAATAGTAATAATAATAATAATAATAATGGCTTTATTTAACCTGGCAGAGTTAAGGCCGTAAGGCCTTCTCTTACACTCAACCAGGATTAAAACTTGCTTACACAGTTGAACATAAAACTAGATCAGAATTAAGTAATTACATACTGATGCATAATGAGATCAAAAGAGGTAATTGCATAAAATTTACCTCATAAAATAAAAATAAACATAGTGAAATATATATTAATTTGTTAGAATCAAATACGAATCACATAAAAACAGGAGCCGATAATACAATAAAAAAGAAAAATGTACACAATAAAAATAAAAATAAACACATTAGTATACATATTAGTATTAGATTACACTTAAATAGGATTTACATAATTAAACCAGAAACCGGCAATTGAATAAAATGTGCACAAAAATAGATTAATAATAAAAAACAACAACACAGTGGGATACATATTGACGTTAAGTGATAAATAAACACGATTTAGATAATAAAAATAAGAAACAAAAAAAAATAAAAATAAATACAGTGGAACGCATTTGCAACACGTTAGGTCTGGCAACTCATCATAAGATATTTTTCCAATTTACACTTAAAAGAAATTAAAGTTCGGCAGCCCTTGACTTCAGGCGGCAGAGAATTCCAGTGACGAGAAGTAGCAACAGTGAAAGATGAAGAATAAAGAGATGATGTGTGCAGTGGTATTTCTAGCGTGTTATCATATTGTGACCGAGTATTTAAGTTATGATACCGAGAAAGACTGTGGAATCGGACAGATAAGTAAGAGGGAGTAGAGGTGTGCAAAATTCGGTATAAGAGAGAAAGGGAATGTAACTTTCTCCTCTCATTTAACCTGAGCCACAATAATTTATCGAAAGAAGGCGAGATGTGATCGTAGTAGCGGACATTACAAATGAAACGAACACACGCATTACGAACACGTTGCACTCTTAAATTCAAACGTTGGACTTCGAGGCTGTTCCCAATCTGACAGTACACGGACTACTTCTCAAAGCAATACACACTCGTAACCAGACGTGTATGCGGGATGACTTAAGAAAAGTGAAGTTGTTTCGTATCGGAGTATATGGCACGTGCCGCGCCGTCCGTCTTTTGTGTACCTGGCGAGTACAGCAGCGTACATAACGAAGGAACCCCGGTCCACATTGCAACACAGTGTGTGCAGTTGTGTTATCCTGATCAAGTATTTAGCACGCGTTGAATATGTTGTGCTGATCCATTCATAATGGCAAAACGTTAAATTCGCTCAGAGATGCGAAATGCAATTAAGAAGTATAAGAGTGACATTTTATGTATTAACGAAGACAATATCGTGTGTAATGTATGTAAAATTGAAATAAGAACCAAAACAACTCAGACTATAGAGAAACATTGCAACAGTACATCGCACAGGAAATGCGTTGAAATGAAATCTGAGGAATCATCATCATCATCATCATCATCATTTAGTTGTGCGGGTCTAACGACACGTGCAACATGATGCTCAGTACAAATATTCCTCTAAAGAAATTGAGTGATCCCCATTTTAGAGGTTTTCTTCAGAAATTCTCTCGATACAAAAACTTTCAGCCTAAACTATCTAATAAATAAGGACAACAAACTCAACTACACAAAATTTCTAGGACTTTTTATAGACTCCAGTTTAACATGGGATAAGCACATCGAGTACATATGCACAAAGCTATGAAGAGTTTTATATTTGCTAAAGAAATTATCTACTTGCATTTCTCAAAATTATTTAAGATGTGCCTACTTTTCTTTCTTTCAGTCGATAATTCGATATGCCCTAATTTTCTGGGGAAATTGAACCAAAATTGGAAGCGTCTTGATTTTACAAAAGAAGGTCATTAGAATTTTATGTAAAGCAAATTATCTGGAACATTGTCGGCCACTTTTCAGACAATCACGGATTTTAACAATCATAAATCTGTATATATATATGATCTAGTACTTCACACTCGACAAAATATCGACAATTACTCATTAGTGGCCAATATACATGATCATGAAATTAGAAATAGTGAACAAATTAATATTCCATATTGTGAATTTTATTAGTTACAACAATGTAATTTATTCCTCACAACAATAATTCCTTTCTACAATTCGCCTTAAACGCTCTCGTCAACAATTGGAATTTTCACTCAACACAGTATTCGTTATAGCACTCCACTGACGACAATGACAATTTACTTGGACTAGTACGAACAACAATGAACTGTTAATCTTAACTAATATTTACAAAGCACTATTTACAAATCAGAACTACCAGTTCTCAGTTCACAGTTCTTCTATCTCAGTCACTCGAGTTCACAGTATCTCGAACCACAGACCTTCAGAGACAGTTCACTGTACTCGAACTCGGGTCCCTCCAACTGCGGTCCACTGCACTCGAACTCAGGTCCCTCCAACTGCGGTCCACTGCACTCGAACTCAGGCCTTCGGATGCTGACGCAGATGCGGACGCACACTCGAGTCGAACTCCGGTACACAAGACTGGCTAGCTTGCTCTGGCTTTCTCACTGACTAGCTGACTAATCAACTGAAAACTGAAAACTGCTGTCGTTCCTTCGCGACCGTAATTTATAACCACAGCGACGTAGCCTCGAAGGTTCCACGCGTCTCTAGAGATGGCACTCCAGAGAAATCCAGAGCCCTCTCCTCTCTACCAGCACCAGATGCGCGCGCAAACTCGTCGCGTTGACGTAATACACCCTCTCTCTTCTCTCCACCGCGCGACGTCACTCAATGTTCCGTGGAGCCTGTGCGATCTGCTTTCTTGCGGGACGCTGGTCGTGAGTTCGAATCTCACGTCGCTGTCACAATATTGTAGATTACACAAGAGCAACACAAACTTTTTAATTATGGGGATGAAATTATATAATAAGCTCCCCAGTGAATATTATAAATTACCAATCAATAGCTTCAAAACTAGATGTTACAATTGGTTATTAAATAATCTCTTTTATTCTGTTTCTGAGTTTTTCAACACAAATTTGTATGACATTGTATTTTAATAAATAAGTTTTAATTGCAATTTAGTTAGTTTTCTACAATTTAAAAGTTTAAAATGATCTCATGTTTTCATTGTATTACCTAAATTTTACTGTTTCTGTTATTAGTGTTTTTGTAAATGTATTTATATGTCTTTTTTTTTTCAATGTATTCTGACGAAGCCTAAAACTCTATGTCTAATGGCCAAATAAATTGAATTGAATTGAATTGTATAAGCGATAGGCGAAGACGATTCAGCTTCGACAACTTACGAGAATATATCGTCGTTTACTGCAACGCTGGTAATTGCATCAATGATGACGAGGACTGAACTTGCAAGGTATGTGCTACAGTACGTTATTTTTCTTTTCCTTCTGACTGTACGGAGATACAGTAGCATGCTGACGTCGTCTGTTTACGTTTAAAACCTGTTCTGCCAATGGTCTGAATAAAAAAATGTAACATATATAGTCCCGACGCTGTTATTTCCGGCGTGACTCCGCCTCTTTGCTTACGTCTTAGAAAGTGAAGGCTCTATAAAGTCTAGGTAGGTAGTATCGGTCGCCATTTTTGTTCTTTCGTTGCCGAGCTACCATACGAGGAATCTATCTGCTACACCGTTAAACATTATCATGTCGTAGCTCCTATGATAATAAATCAAACGCAATGTAATTCAGCAAATAATTGAGCGGCAAATAACGTCTTCGTGTGCTTTCTGCGAACGACAACGAAAGAGCTAAAATGGCGTGCGATTATATTAAGTATTTATCGAGCCTTAAGAAATGAATTAGCGAATCGCAAGACGCACACGTTTAAATGTAGCCGACCTGCAATGCGATTGGCTGCCGGAAATTACAGCGATGGGACTATAGTAAATGTGCACCTACATCCAACGATAAGCCATCCCGCATCCACTGTCTAGTTATAACGTAGGTGGGACATGAACTCTACCGTAGTTTCAAGTTTCGCTTTGCCTTAACTGCTGTGCGCATAGATTTTGCTTTAAATTAATTTATTGATGTCTGGAGAATATTGAGTATTGCCTTTAGGCCATTCTTACTTAAAATGGACATTCTGCAACCGTAAGGCATTGCAGTAGTGATTTAGGGGCACTGGAAAATGGGTGTTGGATGCTGTAGATAGGCTCGACTGGTTCCTTTCGCGTTTATCCAATTTAGTGTGCAGAATGCTGAGCTGCTATTTTTTTTTTACCAAAGGAATGTTACCCTGAAGAAAGCGGTCGTTTTGTGATATCCAGTTACAGATATCGAATTTCGATATCGTTATCATATCGACATTTATCGATTCTGCTGGACGCGAGAATGCTTTATTTCAGGAAAAATACTAAAATCTCTGTTCAAGTCTGCTACTTGTGCCTAATATGTACGCGTTGCTGTTTGTCCCGAGTTCTGACTTCGAAGTACTGTAGTTGCTTCCTTACATACAAGCGAAAAAATGTTACTTCTGAGAAAAAGGCGTTTTAAATGTTCTCGATAAGACTGAATCATCATAATAATAATTCTAAATTATAGACATCAGCTCAAAGAATTTTGAGTGACCACAAGGGTCCTGAATACAACAAACATGTACAATATAATGTGATGTGATACATTAAAGAAAAAATAAAGTTAATTGTTGAAGGCAAATATAAGTTCATTAATTGAAATAGAGATGAAGATGATGTAATATTTGAAGAGAATCCTTGATAATATTTATAAGAATAGACATTACATAATCAAAAGGAATGTGAAGTTCCTTAAGATAATTCCATGTGAATTTTGTGATTGAACCTCTACTGCCAAACAGCAAACCAATGACGGACCATTGTTTAAGAGGGACGTTGTACTTTTGAGAAAGATACGGCAGACAAGGTTCATATATGGACTTCTTCTCAATATCAACCTCGGTGGCCTGATTTAAGTTTCTTTCGAAACGGATAGTAGGGTCAAGAACAAGAGCCCGTTTTAAGCGTCCGTTGATAGCAATAATGTCTGCCCGTCTAAAAGAACCATCTGATGATACATATCATATCATATCATATCATATCATATCATATCATATCATATCATATCATATCATATCATATCATATCATATCGCTAACACTTGTTTATGAATACGAAAAACGTTAGTTCGCTGATCATCCACCGAAAGCCCGCGCTAAGAATATCTATGAATAGGGTCCCTGGTCTTTTAATCACTCCATACAGGAAATACCTGATGTTGATACAGCGTCGTAAAATAACGCAATAAAAAATATAAAAATACAGAAAATAACCGGTCCAATGCCAAAACCACGAATGTGCAAAATTTCGCATTTTCACCTAAGTGCACTTACTGAGTCTGTGTGGTGTGTAGATTCTTATTTCAAAGTCACATAAGTGTATGATCATTCAATTCCGAGTTATTCACAATTCTTAAAACACTTATGTACTTCCACTTATGGTACTTTGAATATTAAAAGCGTTTATCTCAAAAGTAAGATTTTGCACATTCGTGGTTTTGGCATTGGACCGACATAGGAGAGCGCATGGTTTTTAAACTGACGTTATAACGGTAATATTATCTATCTACTTCGTTCCAATAGATGACGCAATAGTAAGCACATTCCTTTCACGGTTGATCTCCTGGTTGGAGAACAGTAAGGCGTAGCAGAGAATGAAAGAGTTGAGATAAAAAGTAAAAGAATAATACTGTTTGTTGATGCGCGAACATGTCACGAGGAACTTCCTCTTCAATATTTAAACTTCCTTCCATGAAGCAGCGTCATCACGTAATGAGATTCCGTCTGGAGCAATCTAAATGCCAGCCACTTGCTCCGGTTATTATGATCGGTAATGCCGTGCGCTGATAATGTGGAGTGTATGAAACCTTTGTGGGGAGTTGTCCGGCTGAGCTCCGATGTAATATGATGTATGACCTGATGGGTTAATATGAGGATAGCTAGTTGAAGGAGTCCTCCCCCAGTTTTAATCCTCTTACTCTCGTTAGGGACAGCTAAGCCTCTCCGTCCGCTCGCTCAGAGCAGAGCAGAGCAGGGTGGTGGAGACACTCTCTGTGTATATTACGCCAGACTCGAATGCGATGTGATGAGTAGTCCATGTAGGAGATTCAAATGTTCTTAGTGAAACCTTTCGGATTCTAATGTAGATGATGGCTTCTCGTGCAAAGGATCTGGGATTCGATGCCGAACAGGTCCCACGAGATTATGACCATCCTTCAGTTACGTCGTATTAGATGGTCCGTCGGTAGTCGATTTAAGTCTCCCAAACTGAAACTAAATGTCAGTTGCGAGCAGTACGAAGTGAAGATAAATGCAAACAAGACGAGAAGAAGATACAAACTTACGAATACTAAATGAGACAGTAGAGCAGTGATGTCAAAGCAAGCGCATTTTTCTGACCTTGACGTCGTGCGCGGGCAACAAGCGCTAAGTATGGAAAGAGGAAGGGTTGTGTATATGAATAATCAGCCTGTTGGATTAAGAAAACAGTGGTGCACAAACTTCAAACGGAACGTGAAATTTTATGTCGTTATTTTTATATGGCTCCTTTCTGTTTAATAATATCTATATTGTCTGTAAAACAAAAGTACTAATACTAATTTCTAAATATTGCACTTGTGTTTTAAATCTTAATAACATAATAAAAAGTTAAGAAGGAATATTCACATAAATTCCTTAGTAGTACAACTATACTGTACTAAATGGATGAAACACATCATTCATAAAGAAAGTGATATCCCCCCCCCCCAAAAGAGATTGAGTATGACATGGTAAGTTGGAATTGATATTGATGGTACCTTTAGCCTTATAAAAGTAATCAATAAACTAATCAAAACAACATTACAGTACAAAGCAAAGTTACCTAGGTGCTGCATATATTTTTTTAGTGTAACTAATATTCCATAACAAAACTCTTATGGCATAATGCATTTAAGGTGATATTGGTGAGCAACTTCCTATCATCAGAATATTAAATTATTTTCTCGAATTCTGCTGAAGCTATAGAGCTGACATTTTTACAACACATGGGCACGTATCTTTTGCTTATGATGTAACAGTAGTTGCTTTGTTAATTCATTTCCTTACAAACAATTTCCATGCGAATATTTTCAAAATTTTCAATACACTATCTTCAGTAATACGTATTTACGGTATATTATATTTACGAAAACATTCTGTAAGGCTACTAAATAAATAGGCATATATCTGAAAATTTCACTTTTCTATAAATAAAAGTGTAGAAAATATTTCTTTTGAATAAAAAAATCAAACTTGTGAAAAATGAGCATTAAAATTAAAACTTACCTTCTTATAATGCACTTATACATATCAGACAAATCTAAAAATTACCATGGATACAGTTTTAATAAGTTCTCTTCCCTTTATTTATTGAATCAGTGCTGGCCATCCCTGAATATATACCATCTCTTTCGTCCGTCTCTTTCCTTACCGCTCTAAAGCGCTCAGGCTCTCCTGAGCTCTAAAGCGCGCGCTTGCTCCTATGGGCATCAATTGACATGACTGCAGTAGATCAAGTGGACAGCTTCAAATACTTGGGGTGTACTATAAGCAGTAGCATGAGCTGCTGCCAGGATGTCCAAAGAAGGATAGCAATGACCAAGGAAGCTTTTAATAGAAAAAAAGACCATCTTCTGCGGATCTCTTGAGAAAGAACTAAGGAAGAGACTAGTGAAGTACTGAGTGTGGAGTGTGGCATTGTTTGTGGGCAGAAACATGGACATTAGACGAAGTGAAGAGCAATGAATAGAAGAATTTGAAATGTGGATATGGAGGAGAATGGAGTATGTGAAATAGACAGACAGAATAAGAAATGAAGCTGTGTTGGACAAAGTGAGTGAAGAAAAAATTATGCTGAAGCTAATGAGGAAGAGGAAAATGGATTGGTTGGGTCACTGGCTGAGAAAAAACTGCCTACTGAAGGATGCACTGGAAGTAATGGTGAACGGGAGAAGAGTTCGGGGCAGAAGAAGAAATCAGATGATGGACAACATTAAGATATATGGGTCATATGAGGAAGGCAGAAAATAGGAAAGATTGAATAATGCTGGGTTTGCAGTGAAAGACCTGCACTTGAGCAGAACACTATGTATGTATGTATGTAAAAAAATTGTTGTTTTCTAATGCCAGGCTTTTGACAATAAAGTCATTTGACCTCTTGCACTCCAATATTTTTCAAAGATATTATCATGGTTAGCTAATGAAGCACAGATTTTGAGGTGTTGCGAATTCATTGCTTGGTTTGAGTTGCACAATGGGCAGTTAGGGGACTGATATATTCCAATTCTATGCAGGTGTTTGGCCAAACAGTCATGGCCTGTTGCCAATCTAAATGCAGCTACAGACGATTTTCGTGGTAAAGGTACGTTTTCCTCGGTGCGACAATTGCGATGATCGTTCAACGATGATCGTGCAACGATAATCGTTGAGCACTATTTCTTTGTATTTTCTAGAGTCGCGGCAGTTGCTCGGAGGAAAACAGCTCCATAGAAAATACAAAGAAATAGTGCTCAACGATTATCGTTGCACGATCATCGTTAAACGATCATCGCAATAGTCGCACCGAGGAAAACATACCTTTAATCGGGAATTAACTGTGGATTATGATGCAGAGAGTTCCATTTTTCCCCTTGAGATGTGAAAAAAAAAATATATATGGAAGTGGTTTTTATCCTCAATCTTGTATTTTTTCTGTCACGTCTCTGCGGTGACCCTCCGTCGTGTTGACCACACTGTCAGGAAGGGCCACATTGTTGTCCAAAGACACCCTCTAGGTGCCAGGTTAGATGAGTTGGTAGCGTGTTTGTTTTCTGATCCGGGTCTCCGCTTTGACTTGGGTTCGATTCCCGCTTGGGATCACCTGCGGTTTTTTCGTTATTTTCCTCAACTGTAAGACGAATGTTGGGTAATACATGGCAAGTCCTCGGTTTCATCTCGCTGTTACAAATTCCATTCATGCTAAATAGCATAGTAGTTGATACAGCATCGTTAAATAATGTAGTAAACGAATAAATACAGCCTCCCGGATATTGCATTGGATTGTAAGTCTGTGTAGAGGAGCGGATTAAATAATAAGAAAAAGGAAAATAAAAAGTGTTTGATTAGACTCTCAGGATAAAATTGTCTGTAGTAATCTCAGACCTCGAGTGACATTTATTAGGACTATTTTGTGAATAAAATAAAAATGTATATAATATATCCCTGAAATTCGATCACAAATTGTTAATAATTGTATATTAACGATAACCTATTCAGACATTGTGAAGTTGAAATACTCGTAGATGAATATCGATTACTGCAATAAAGAAATTCGATGTTATTATTCAGTAATGCCAATTGCGAAAAGCGAAATACAGGTTTAACAATGTTAATTACATGTACTGCACTTTTCTCTTATTATTGTAACAGAAATACATTTTCATTATCTGCTGAAATCATAATTTAATTTAACAGTAAGTAATACTGGGGACAGCTATATACCAATGCTTATGTATTCACAGCGAGACATGTTGCTACACAGTGAAGCCATCTCTGTATAGATAGGCCTAATTAAAACACGAATTTTATTACGCCATACGGAAGGCAGTTTGGTGAAAGACCTTACAATTACTATGCAAGGCCTTTGGGTTTGATATGCGATGATGTTACATAAATTTGAAAATGTGACTTTCTATTAATTGTTTAATTTCATTCACAAAATACAAATTTTATAGGCTACAATTATAGGTTAAGTAACCTGTGGGAGCAGGACCAATGTCAGCTGTGCCTTATTTCGACCGTTACTTACAATCAGTGCTACACGAAAGTATTTTTTATAGCTCGACAAACGCATTCTCGCTGTAGTGTGTAACGGAACTAAAGCTGCATCTACACAGTTCAATATTCCAATCGCGTATGCGTGCAATCTGGGAAGAATATTGAAAGAATCAAGTTTAAAAGGTACGTTCAATTAAGATGCATGAAGATTTTGTGTCTACATGGTGCGCCGTTTTGAACGTCGTCTTCACTGCGTAAATATATTAATTAATATTAAATATCAATCTTGCATTCATCGCTTTAAAGTTGAAAGAAAAGTTTAACCGTGTAGTTGCATCTTAGTGTATTCATGATCATCAATTTACGGGGAAACAGTTGGCTACAACGACTAAACAAAAGAACGACGATGCGATAAATTGATAGCGATGAATCTAGCTGCAAAAATTATCGCAAAGTGTGACTGTGATTGATTGGAATTCAAAATTTCATTACACTTCATTGGTCGAAAATGGAATGACGTCATATAAACGAATAGTCATGTTTAATATTTTTTTATGGAAAATGACGAACAGTTAGCAGGCTTATGACTCTTTACATTAAGATAGAGGCCTACGGGTCTTATGTGGAGACTAAAAGAAAAGCGGAAAGTAGGATTGATTGGGAAATGCTGGGTTTGCAGTGAAATACCTGCGTTTGGGTAGAAAGCTGTGATGAATTAATGAATGTCTGTGTTCTAATTATTCGTATATATAGCCTACTTTCCTTTCGCGTGTGTTCAGCTTCACATAATTCAGAGATAATGATAAGCATAAAATCTCGTTTCTGACTGGACCCTCAGGCAGTGTGTGTGTCCGTATTTGCATGAACACTTTGTAATGTGACGTAATAAAATTGCATCCCCTGGTAACTCTGCTAAACATGGCGGCTTATCGTCAAAAGCCATGGTTATAGAGTTTAGTCTTAATTACTAAAGAGGTCGCTCCGTTTCCTCTAGTGCGCTACACGGGAAGTGGATAATAGGCAAGAATGCTTGGGTCGTGTAATCTGACGCCACGCGGTCACTATGGCAACATGGGTTATATAAACGTTGAACATTTTTCCTCATTTAAAACAATACCTTCATTTGTTTTCTCACTTTATTATGTTTTACACTTTTATCCATGACCATAACGAAAAACATGCCTTTACTAAATACTTTTGCGTTTGTAAAGTAGGCTTTTATTCAACATTACTTTATTTCACTAGTGAGATAAAGACTTTACCTCACAGTTTGAACTTTATCTCACAGTTCATTAGTATTTTCCTAGTACCCGGGTACACACGTATACTTTTCCATTGAACTATTACTCAAGAAGTTAATATATTAGTTACTAGATGTCACTACCTCTACTTCTTTATTACCATTTCTTAAATATACATACACTCAATCTCCTTCTCTTTTCTCTATCTGCTACGTCGTAATTTGTACATTACATCCATATCTAATATGAATCTTTTTAAAATTTTGTAATAATTTACCTTTTGGGATGCGAGGAGACTTGAACCTACGAAGTTGGGTTTATAGGATTTTAAAACAACACGCGTTAGCCAACTGAGCTAAACAGACACGATGATTAATTAGGTTTTAGTATTCCTCTTAAGTTTACAGAAGTAAAATGTGCAATTATTTTAATCACATTAGTTCCGTGAACACTTCTAAATAATCCCTGAAACTTCAAAAAGACGAAAATACACGTTTAAAGTGAAAAAATATATATTAAAATTATATAATTAATTTTAATTTGTTATTTATCCAACGCCTTAGATACCATTCTTTACTAATCATGGCCTCCTATATCATGACCTACCTAGTAACGTATTGATTCTAAAATCCATGCCATGGTATGTGATTACATGAGGACTTATTTCCAACATATTTTCTTTTATAAAACATAATTTTTCGTTATGGTCATGGATAAAATTACGTATGGTACTTGTGAGCATGATCTTTATTGCACTCGTGCAATAAAGATGCACTTACCTCACAAGTACCATAAATAACTATTATTGGGTTCCTGCAAAAATAGATTTAGAGATTTTCGCGGAAGTAGGCTGTATGTTGTCAACATCCTCATATCGAAACGTGATTTTTGCCATTTTTGTCTTACCTGCAGTGATTTCGATTTCCCCTAAACATGAGCGAAGTTTATTTCAAATGTATTGTGTGCTACTAAATTTATCCCTGATTAATTCGCAATGAATAAAACCGGTGTACGCCTGAAAACAGGTTTCAGTTAGTAAGGCGTCGTTCGAAAAGTGACATGGACGAGTAACAGCCTTCTTAGCTGTGATTCAGCAAGCATTCTGATGGGTGCAGATAAAATAGTAATATGCGTTACAAGAGCGGTATGTTGAAGTTTTCATGTTCGAGGAAAAGTTTGAAAAAGCGAAACGTAGTTGAGCTTTTTTAATTTCCGAGAATTGAAAGAAAACATACCGCTCGTGTATCGTACATTATTTTGTGCGAAGATCGTTTATTACATACCTGAAAGAGGAATTTCTAATTAGTTGCAATGAAATCTCCATCTTGGTTTCAGTTCAATGACAGCAAATTTACAAAACAAAAATATCTATCTTCAACATTGTTGCTTTAAAATGTTTTCTGTGTTTACTATATTCCAGCAGGCCGTGATATACATCTGTCTTTTTTTCCCCCAGTCTATAAATGCGAACTTAAAACAAACGGCTTCCTTAATGTTACATGCATCACGAATGCAGTAACTTTAGTGGAGTTGTAGAGTTTACTTAATTTTTGCAAATATTTAAAAACAATAATTAACAGTGCAATTTAGGTGAAATTGCAGTGGTAAGTTTCCAATTTATAATCATTACTATATTGAACGTCTCTAAAAATAATATGTTAAAAGTCTAAAGCAGTAAAATCAATATGTCACTTAAGCGGTAAGAAGAGGGAAATTGTTATGTGTGTTCGGTTGGGAATACTGAATGTGGAATTTTAGACTTACCGCGGATTGGTTTTGTTCGGAAACCAAGCAAATACGCACGATCTCGCACAAAGTTTTTTTTTTCTTCCACCATGTTAATAATGTCAAAAGAAGTACTTACAGTAATTTTGGCCACTCGACTGCAATTACGAGACCGTCAAGAAAGTGATTTTCCCAGGGGCCGTTTACGGAAAAAAACACAATTGCATTGAAAGATTTATTGAAACAGATACAGCAATTGTTACGCTATTTGTCAATATATCCTCCACTGGAACTGAGACATTTGTCATACCATGGGATCATTTGTTGTATCCTTGTGTCGTAGAAGTCAACCATCTGGGATCGAAACCAGCCTTTGACAGCCATCTGCACCTCTCTGTCGATACTATGATGACAAATGTCTCAATTCCGGTGGGGAGTATGTTAAGAAAAATAGTTCAACAATTGCTGTGTCTGTTCCAATAAATTTTTCCAATGAAATTGTGTTTTCTTTCTGTTAACGGCCCTTGGGGAACTTATTTTTAAGGCCTTGTAATTGCAGCCGAGTGGCCAAAATTTGTATAAGCACATTTTTGACATTATTAACATGGTGAAAAAAAAATAACTTTTTTATTCGCCTTTTCAGAATGTTTGATTGTTAGCGGTTGACAATAAATCTCGCGACTTAAACATTACATTACAGATGTGATTTAGTGGTTTAGGCCTACCTTATGATAAGCCCTGGAATTGTTGACCTTTCTCTCTAATACACATTTCACATCTTTACACACTAAGCATATGATCCGTTTGGGTTGGTAACAACTCTTCACAAAACAATGATCAGAGATAATTCGTCATATAATTGAAATTCGTAACAGTGTACAACTGGTCACATGTTAATATTGGCTTTTTAACGGACAGTTCGTCATATAATTCAAATTCGTAAGTGTAGGCTACAACTGGTCATATGTTAATATTGGCTTTTTAACGGACAGTTCGTCATATAATTCAAATTCCTAAGTGTACAACTGGTCACATGTTAATATTGGCTTTTTGACGGACAGTTCGTCATATAATTCAAATTCGTAAGTGTACAACTGGTCACATGTTAATATTGGCTTCTTAACGGTCAGTTCGTCATATAATTGAAATTCGTAACAGTGTACAACTGGTCACATGTTAATATTGACTTTTTAACGGACAGTTCGTCATATAATTCAAATTCGTAAGTGTACAACTTGTCAAATGTTAATATTGGCTTTTTAACGGACAGTTCGTCATATAATTCAAATTCGTAAGTGTACAACTGGTCACATGTACAATTGGTCACATTAATATTGAATTTTTTAACGAGCTGTAGTAAATTTCACCTCCATTAAAATCACTTATTTGCCATCATCCTACCATTGACCGATTCATCATAAGATGATGGACATACACAGATTGGAGAAAGATGTGAAACTATAGGGCAACTGTAAGAATAAAAAATTCGTTATGCAACTGGCCATGGAGAACGAAGACCAACAAAGGGACTGCTGGTCTCAATTTCACATGCCTCAGCGAAGGTGATAGATCACCCAACAGATACGAGGATAACGTGTGGTTAACATGATGATTATCTGAGTCGTTACAGCTGTTTGCGAAACAGCATTTCGGTATTCTAGAATATAAATTAAGAACAAAGGATAGGAGTGAACACAAGGGCAGGGAGGGGATGATACGAAGACAAGGGAAATGAATGTGCAAGAGTTAAGAGTCTAAATATGTAGCCTAATTACAAATTATTTGTATTTTTGAAATTGAGCATTCTGTTTTTTCGTAGGGGTTAAAAGTACCCACTTTGATATGTGTGAAAGAATGCGCGTTCATGGATTAGGGTCATGTACCGTAGTACAAAATAGGCCTATTGCAAGTTGAAAACTTAGAAGTTTCTATTTCGTTTTCGGAATAAACGGGTCACTTCTTTGAGTAAATAAGTTAAAGTATTCGCGATGGAAGCATTTTGAGATGAAACTGTGAACCTCTGCGAGGCATGCATTCAAAACACTCAGAGCGAGAAAAACGTTTAAATATGAGGGATTATGGCAGAAGGTTGTACTTACTACGAGAATGAGTTTCCACTTTTACGCTGTGCATATTCGTTTAATCCATGCTTCGAGATTAATTCGTGTTTGTACGGAGTGTTCCGTTGAGGAACTGCTGTTATGTTGCGAGTGTTAATCTTCCTCGTTCACGTTGCTCTTGTATCACTACTTATTTGTTTTTTCGTTTCTTTTCGTGTTTAATGGAAATATTCTGGGTTTTATGTGTTACTGTTTACAGTTAACGTAAGTCTTCATTTGTCTTTATTTACTTACTTACTTACTTACTTACTTACTTACTTACTTACTTACTTACTGGCTTTTAAGGAACCCGGAGGTTCATTGCCGCCCTCACATAAGCCCGCCATTGGTCCCTATCCTGAGCAAGACCAATCCAGTCTCTACCATCATATCCCACCGCCCTCAAATCCATTTTAATATTATCTTCCCACCTACGTCTCGGCCTCCCCAAAGGTCTTTTTCCCTCCGGCCTCCCTACTAATAATCTATTTACATTTCTGGATTCGCCCATACGTGCTACATGTCCTGCCCATCTCAAACGTCTGGATTTAATGTTCCTAATTATGTCTGGTGAAGAATACAATGCGTACAGCTCAGCGTTGTGTAACTTTCTCCATTCTCCTGTAACTTCATCCGTCTTAGCCCCAAATACCAAATCTTATAACCTTTTTCCTTTGCTGTGGTCGTGCCGGAGAATCAGTCCCATTCCGAGGCTTACTGTTAGGTTTCGTAACAAGCTGTTTTTTACGGTGATGGGTTGTTAGCCCTTCGCCCAACCCCCAAGCTGGAGGACCAACCCTTATCGGCTGTCCACGGCTGCTTATTCAATATATTCGCAGCTACCCTCCATATCTGGAGGCCGTCTCCTCTATCCGCAACCTGAGGACGCGCCATGCCGTGGTGATTTTGTCTTTATTTACGTACTTAAATTTTTGATGATCACTTTCACTCAGTTATTTTCTTTCTATTTTATGTTATTGTTAATAACAATTTTAAAAACAATAAAAACAATAAAAATTGGTAATTTATCCTTTGAAGAGGTGGAAAAATTCAAATACCTGGGAGCAACAGTAACAAATACAAATGATACTGGGGAGGAAATTAAACACAGAATAAATATGGGAAATGCCTGTTATTATTCGGTTGAGAAGCTTTTATCATCCAGTCTGCTGTCAAAAAATCTGAAAGTTAGAATTTATAAAACAGTTATATTACCGGTTGTTCTTTATGGATGTGAAGTTTGGACTCTTACTTTGAGACAGGAACATAGGTTAAGGGTGTTTGAGAATACGGTGCTTACGAAAATATTTGAGGCTTAGAGGGATGAAGCTACAGGAGAATGGAGAAAGTTACAGAACACAGAACTGCACGCATTGTATTCTTCACCTGACATAATTAGGAACATTAAATCCAGACGTTTGAGATGGGCAGGGCATGTAGCACGTATGGGCGAATCCAGAGTATAGAATGTTAGTTGAGAAGCCGGAGGGAAAAAGACCTTTAGGGAGGCCGAGACGTAGATGGGAGGATAATATTAAAATGGATTTGAGGGAGGTGGGATATGATGGTAGAGAATGGATTAATCTTGCTCAGGATAGGGACCGATGGCGGGCTTATGTGAGGGCGGCAATGAACCTGCGGGTTCCTTAAAAGCCAGTAAGTATTGTTGCTTTTTTACATTTATTTTGTTCTTTGTTATTCACTTTGGTCTCAATTTTCCTGTAAATGTTCTTTTTTCATCCTTGTGATTCTTTCTCATGTCCTCATTCTTTATACATCAATTGTTTTCTCATTACTTCTCATCCTTTATTTATATGTGTTATATTTTTTTCTATTTATTTTTTACTGCTTCTTTTACTTTATATTTTGTCACTCTGCTAATCAAAATTTCTTTCTTTTTATTTACTTTTTACACTTTATTCAAATAATTAATTATTTTTCATTTTAATTATTTCCAATAGAGTATGCACCAAAACAAACGGTACTGAAATTATCGCTCATCTGCTGTCGACGTTTCCCTAGCAACGAGGTATTTATTTATTGTATACAATAGTTTGGCGTATTGTGAATTCAGTCCTGTGTTGATTTCTGCAATTATGGTTCTCACAACAGAGGAGAAGATGTTTATTGTAGAGCATTATTTCCGGTTATACGGAGTGAGGCGTCAGAATGGGCAGCTTGCGCCTCGTTAAACAGCAGTACCAGCAGCGATTTAACATTGCGGCACCAAATAACACAACAATGTTGGCTGTCGTCGAGAAGTTCCGTCGTAGGGATCAGTTCTATGTCGCCTTGCATGTTATAATGGCTTATCTTGATTTTCAGAGTACAGCTCGACCAAGTTGTCTGCGAGCCGAGAGGGGAAGTTGGAGGCAGTTCTGTAGTGAAAGGAGGCGGTAACGAGAGGAGACCAGTACAGTCTCATATGACAGCAAAGTTTTCCTATTGCTCTTCAGTTCATAGAGCGGTAACAATTTAAGACGCTTTGAAATAGACTGTACTTCTACTTCTGCTTGACAGTGAGGTTTGGCGTTCTGATTGGTAAGCGTGGAGATAGTTGCATGAGGGAGGAGGCAGCGTAACTGTTGCCTTTATCTGGAGACAAGGACAACAAAAGCGTGCGCTCCGTAGTGTATTTTAAACGATGTGCACACGTTGAAATCTGAGCGTCAAGTGACCTATGTGTCAACCGTGTTTTGCCTCTACATTCCATCCTATTATCCCCACTCGCAGACTTGACTTGGTCGACCGCAAATAATGGTCGACAATAAACACCTTCTCTGTTGTGAGAACCATAATGCAGAAATCAACAAAACATTGAATTCACAATATGTCAAATTATTCTATACTTACTTATTTACTTACTTACTGGCTTTTAAGGAACCCGAAAGTTCATTGCCACCTTCACATAAGCCCGCCATTGGTCCCTATCCTGAGCAAGATTAATCCAGTCTCTATCATCATATCCCACCTCCCTCAAATCCATTTTAATATTATCTTCCCATCTACTTCTCGGCCTCCCCAAAGGTCTTTTTCCCTCCGGCCTCCCAACTAACACTCTATTTGCATTTCTGGATTCGCCCATACGTGCTACATGTCCTGCCCATCTCAAACGTCTGGATTTAATGTTCCTAATTATGTCAGGTGAAGAATACAATGCGTGCAGCTCTGCGTTGTGTAACTTTCTCCATTCTCCTGTAACTTCATCCCTTTTAGCCCCAAATATTTTCCTAAGCACCTTATTCTCAAACACCCTTAACCTATGTTCCTCTCTCAAAGTAAGAGTCCAAGTTTTACAACCATACAGAACAACCGGTAATATAACTGTTTTATAAATTAATTCTAACTTTCAGATTTTTTGACAGGAGACTGGATGATAAAAGCTTCTCAACTGAATAATAACAGGCATTTCCCATATTTATTCTGTGTTTAATTTCATTTATATTTGTTACTGTTGCTCCCAAGTATTTGAACTTCTCCACCTCTTCAAAAGATAAATTTCCGATTTTTATATTTCCATTTCGTAGAATATTCTGGTCACGAGACATAATCATATACCTAGTCTTTTCGGGATTTACTTCCAAACCTATCTCTTTACTTGCTTCCAGTAAAATTCCCGTGTTTTCCCTAATCGTTTGTGGATTTCCTCCTAACATATTCACATCATCCGCATAGACAAGCAGCTGATGTAACCCGTTCAATTCCAAACCCTTTCTGTTATCCTGGACAATGTATACAATTGTACACAATGAATAAATATTTCGTTGCTAGGGAAACGTGAGCAGCAGATGAGCGATAATTTCAGTACTGTTTGTTTTGTCCAATTCTGCATTTGTCTTTATAGTTCTAAAATCCTTGACTTCGTTTTACTGGTAATTTTTTATTTCTCTGGTATTAATTTTTTTCTTATTTTCTTTTCTCTTTCGTTTCCTATTTATTTCTGCTTTATGTCTGTTTTTTTTTTTTCAAGTCATGTTTATATCTCTCATTTTTCTTTCCATCGTATCGTATCGTATCGTATCTCCATCATTTTATGTTTATACTTTTGCATTTCTACCTTCTTTTCTCCGTATCTATATATTTGTTTTCTATTATTCCTTTTTTTCTTCATTTTTTCAATGTTTCTTCTGTATATGTTTCATTTTATTTTAGTTTCAGTACTACATTATTACCATATTGCGGAAAACAACAATACATAATGTTATAGTATGTCACATAACACAAGTTCTTGGTAAAAGATACCAACCTCGCACGTTTTGAAGGCAGGGTTCTAAACAGAATATCAGTTCCCGTATCACTTTGGCTTCGATCTCTTGTAATAACAGTGAGGCGGCAGAGAGATATTATCTCTCAAAGCTTTAATTCCGTTCTGCTCTATATAGCCAGTCAGTCTCTTTCTTGTTATTTCTAAAATGAAGATTAGTGTTGCTATACTGGCAAGTAGTTACTTTGGAGTGGGGCGCTTCTTCCGCTTGGCGGCGCCCGAGTCGTCCGTCAAGTAATTCCGTTTCCGTCCTTTTTTATGACATTTTCATTAAAAACCTCTGGCGATTGTTGTGAGCCTGTAAGGGCAATGAAGAGCCAGACTGGACCCTTGACGTTTATACCAGTGGTTCTCCATTGGTGGATGTGAAACAGAAGAGATAGCGTGACTGAGGGAGGGGCAGGACACAACTTGACTCCACTAGACAGCGTTGCCATAGTTCTTTTGAGTTGCCCGAACGTCATTTGTTTGTCAAGTGTTCATTAGAACAGTAATTCGTGAAGTTTCTTCGCCCGTCTCTTTCCTTCCCCTCTGACATCAGCGAGATGAGGGTACCGTCGTTACGTCTCTGTGCTCCAAGTGGCTACTTTCCTCGTACAGCCGACAGCCCACATTTCGCACTCTGCTCAGTTACGTACTACACCGAAAATTCTTTCCCTTGGAAAATAGTTTCTGGTAGATTGTATTGATAAAAAGAGTGTTTTCCATAGGTTGTGTCCTGTTTTGTGAATATCGTGCTATATATCTTCAGGACAAGAACGACAGAGATTCGAATCCCGATTGTAAAACTCAACAGGTCTTACGTTCGAGTCCCTTGTCTCATTAATTGCTCTCCTCATCGACGTTGTATTACAGAGCGAATGAAAAAAGTGTGGTATAGAGTACAGTTTTAAAAAATTGTTCTCCTGTTGGTAGGTTATTTTGTGCGAGATCGTGCGCATTTCCTTGCTTTCCGCACAAAACCAATACGCGGTAAGTGTGAAATACCACATACAGTATTCCCAACGTAACACACTTAACAATTTCCCTATTCTTACCGTTTAAGCGTCATATTCATTTTACTGCTTTAGGCTTTTAACATATTATTTTTAAAGACGTTCAATATAGTAATAATTATAAATTGGAAACTTACCACTGCAATTTCACCTAAATTGCACTGTTAATTATTGTTTTTAAACATTTTCAAAAATTAAGTAAACTCTACAACTCCACAAAAGTTACTGCATTTGTAATGCAAGTAACATTAAGGAAGCCGTGAAAAAATCAACAAGATTCCAGACTCAACATAGACTGGAGGAAAAAAAAAAGACATACGTATATCACGGCCTGCTGCAGTATAGCAAACACAGAAAACATTTTATAGCAACAATGTTGAAGATAGATATATTTCTTTTCCAAAGTTGCCGTCATTGAACAGAAACCAAGATGGAGATTTCACTGCAACTAATTAGAAATTCCTCTTTCAGGTATGTAATAAACGATCTTCGCACAAAATAATGTACGATACACGAGCGGAATGTTTGTTTTCATGTTCTCAGAAATTAAAAAAGCTCCACTACGTTTCGCTTTTTCAATCTTTTCCTCGAACATGAAAACGTCAACATACCGCTCTTGTAACGCATATTACTATTTTGTTTTGAGTTCTTTCTTGAAGAGAATATGTAAACTCTTCACTAGTATAGGCCTAAATTTAATAAAATTCAAAATATAATTTCTACTTCTTGTTGCTAGTAAACTGTTCAAAGACAGGTCTGAACCTCACAAGTGACACTAATAAGGCATAATTCATGAGGTAAGTAAGCCTGCAGATAATGGGGTAAAGTGGCAAGTTCCTTTCTCCCTCCATTACATACATCGCTGATTAGATACAGAGTTCAATAATCAGACTTCAGATGCATATAAACAATTGTTCTTCCTAGGACATATCGTCAAGTGAGATGTACTGCCTGATATTAAATGTACGGTCTTAAAAAAAAGTTTTGTCGAACAGATACTTTGAATCCCAGAAAGGAAGCAGTGCTCATGATCAGAGGACGAACGACCTGGTTCAAAAGAGGAGGACTAGTTGAGGTAATAACATTATTTTGTTTCGTTGTATGTCTGATCGTCCTCATTGCCTCCATTCTGGAACTTATAAAGTACCTGTGGGACAAAACGTTTTTCTAACACTGTAGATATCAGGCAGAACCTGAATCACAGGTAAAATTTATAGGCCTAATAACCTGAATTAACTTTGTGATGGAATTTGAAATAGGGATTAGGCAATCCTTATAAAAATTGTTTATTAATTTACAAAAATTGTCTAATCACTATACCAAATTCCAACAGTAAATTAATTTAGAATACGTAGAAACTAAATTTAGAATTTTACTAATTTTATACTAAAGAAAGATATACGCCTACATATCTACTTACTTACTTACTTTTAAGGAACCCGGAGGTTCATTCCCGCCCTCACATAAGCCCGCCATTGGCCCCTATCCTCAGCAAGATTAATCCAGTCTCTGTCATCATATCCCACCTCCCTGATATCCATTTTAATATTATCTTCCCATCTACGTCTCGGCCTACCCAAAGGTCTTTTTCCTCCGGCCTCCCAACTAACACTCTGTATGCATTTCTGGAATCACCCATAACAACAATAATAATAATAATAATAATAATAATAATAATAATAATAATAATAATAATAATTACTTACAAATGGCTTTTAAGGAACCCGAAGGTTCATTGCCGCCTTTCATAAGCCCGTCTTTGGTCCCTATTCTGTGCAAGATTAATCCAGTCTCTATCATCATATCCCACCTCCCTCAAATCCATTTTAATATTATCCTCCCATCTACGTCTCGGCCTCCCCAAAGGTCTTTTTCCCTCCGGTCTCCCAACTAACACTCTATATGCATTTCTGGATTCGCCCATACGTGCTACATGCCCTGCCCATCTCAAACGTCTGGATTTAATGTTCCTAATTATGTCAGGTGAAGAATACAATGCGTGCAGTTCTGCGTTGTGTAACTTTCTCCATTCCCCTGTAACTTCATCCCGCTTAGCCCCAAATATTTTCCTAAGCACCTTATTCTCAAACACCCTTAACCTATGTTCCTCTCTCAGAGTGAGAGTCCAAGTTTCACAACCATACAGAACAACCGGTAATATAACTGTTTTATAAATTCAAACTTTCAGATTTTTTGACAGCAGACTAGATGATAAAAGTTTCTCAACCGAATAATAACAGGCATTTCCCATATTTATTCTCCGTTTAATTTCCTCCGAATGTCATTTATATTTGTTACTGTTGCTCCAAGATATTTGAATTTTTCCACCCCTTCGAAGGATAAATCTCCAATTTTTATATTTCCATTTCGTACAATATTCTGGTCACGAGACATAATCATATACTTTGTCTTTTGGGGATTTACTTCCAAACCGATCGCTTTACTTGCTTCAAGTAAAATTTCCGTGTTTTCCGTAATCGTTTGTGGATTTTCTCCTAACATATTCACGTCATCCACATAGACAAGAAGCTGATGTAACCCTTTCAATTCCAAACCCTCTCTGTTATCCTGGACTTTCCTAATGGCATATTTTAAAGCGCAGTTAAAAAGTAAAGGTGATAGTGCATCTCCCTGCTTTAGCCCGCAGAATAATAATAATAATAATAATAATAATAATAATAATAATAATAATAATAATAATGTAAGAACATTTGATTTCTCGCTTTTGTGAAGAATGCGCTTGCAATTTATTTTGAAACAGTGTGTAGAATCCTAGCTCTGTCCGTGAATACCCTGACTGTGGAGAGGGAACTCTGAAATCGTATATAAGCCGAAATAGACACGGATTATAATACAATACGCAGGGCATCCAATTGTGAATTTTGCAGCAGGGGCTGATTCAAATTTATCCTGCATATCAGAACATAATTACCTGGGGCAAATATTGCAGCACCTCTGGTATGGACATCGAGTTCTGCAACAGTATTAGAGGGGTTGAAATGCTCCCCTCCACAACCCTCTACGCAGCTCACACTTGTTTCAGCATTGCAGAGTCGAATGGTACAGGAAGCCTAATGTAGAAGACTGATCTCAATTGGTTATCTAAAATAAACGTTTCCTAACATACGTACAGTTTCATCTACAAGTGCACACGCTCTTATTTATTCATTAATTCGTGCATACGAGCTATTCCATCTCAAATCGACCGAAATATAGAGAAAATTGACCTTACAATTTATAAATACAATGAAACTTTATTTTTGTGCATAGAGAACTGTGATACAATGCTTTGTGCAAAGTTTGAGGCATCAGAACTTCATAGTGTTTAAATTAATAGTAATATACGTTACAAGAGCGGTATGTTGACATTTTCATGGTCGAGGAAAAGATTGAAAAAGCGAAACGTGGTTGAGCTTTTTTAATTTCCGAGAACATGAAAACAAACATACCGCTCGTTTATCGTACATTATTTTGTGCGAAGATCGTTTATTACATACCTGAAAGAAGAATTTCTAATTAGTTGCAATGAAATCTCCATGTAGGTTTCTGTTTAATGACGGCAACTTCGAAAAACCAAAATATCTTTCTTCAACATTGTTGCTATAAAATGTTTTCTGTGTTTACTATACTCCAGCAGGCCGTGATATACGTCTGTCTTTTTTTTCCCCCAGTCTATAAATGCGAACTTGAAACAAACGGTAAGGTTATGTAATGATTTCTTTTTCATTTTAATATTTTAGCAATATTATTTATATAACATATTGCAGTAATAACATCGACATCTGGAATCTTGTTGATTTTTTCACGGCTTCCTTAATGTTACTTGTATCAGGAATGCAATAAGTTTCCTGGAGTAGTAGACGTTACTTAATTTTTGCAAATGTTTAAAAACAATAATTAACATTGCAATTTAGGTGAAATTGCAGTGGTAAGTTTCCAATTTATAATTATTATTGTATTGAACGTCTCTAAAAATAATATGTTAAAAGCCTAAAGCAGTAAAATGAATGTCGCGCTTAAGCGGTAAGAAGAGGGAAATTGTTATGTGTGTTACGTTGGGAATACTGAATGTGGTATTTCACACTTACCTCGTATTGGTTCTGTGCGGAAAACAAGCAAATACGTACGATCTCGTACAAAAATATTTAAATTTATCGTATTTTCATTAAATTAGCAACTTTAAACTGTTGTAGCTCCGAAACCCTTTCGCCCAATGATCAAAATCATGGTTTATTTTGATGCTGAGAAATTGAAGTTTATATTGACATATAAACAGATATTCTTACTTTTTATGTAAATGGAGATATTTAAGTTTTTTTCTCATTAAGGCGCTTTTGGCTAGGAAAACTATTTTAAAAATATATAGTTAGATTCCGCATTGAAAGTACAAATAAACACATATTTTTTACTGATGGTATGTTGATAAGGAAGTATTGGAAATATCAAATAAAGAAAATAAATAGTACGCGCGTAAAGTAACCAGCTGACTGTGAGGCGGGAGGTAGCCGAGACAAGCAAGGCCAGGACACATAAACACGTGATGTGTCGTCTAGCAGTGCATGGCTGTGCTAGCTTTATCACAGGTTTTCATAAACACAGAAGTAAAATGACGCCTAACGCTCGCTTATCTTCAGCTCTCGGCCAGTGCGTGGGGTACTGCGCCGTTCAAGTCAGGCGTGTGAAAATAATATATTTAATACCCTCGAAACTTATTGCCGAACCACTAACCAAACAATGCGGAATCCCTCTTAATGATGCAAGGTTTTTTCTCAATTTTTTTTTATATTTTTATAAATGGCCAAAAAGCCTAAAAGCAAGTAAAAGCAGATTATCTGTCTCTCTGTGTACAATAAAAATAAGGATTACTTCTTAACATAACCTACCAAATGCCAGCTTCTAAATGAGCTCTCGGTCAATGTTCTGCAGTAAATGGTTCCAGAGTTCTGAGCGCTGAAAGAGGCTTGTTTTTATAAAATACGCTAAATTTGTCGCTCAATAATACGAAAATCGTTTGACTTTGGATAGTATATTTTTCAAAATGCACTCCCCTCAGCACCTTGTAGGCCTATAAGGAGGGGAAAAATTAGATTATAAAAAACTCGAGGTTTTTTGCTGATCGATTTCATATGGAATTGCCCGTACGTCCTTATATCAAAGCATTGAACCATACATGCTTTAGCTAATTGGTGCATTCATACAAATATACCCAGGGCTATTCTTTCTCCTGGATAACAAAGCCTCCAGACCACCGACATAGCTGAGTCGGTAGCACGTTTCCCTCGTGATTCAGAGCTGCACTTGGGCGTGGATTCGATTCCCTCTTAGGCAGATTACCTGCTTGGGTTCATTCCTAGGCTCTCCTCAACCGTAAGGCGTACATCCTGTAGGCCTAATCCATAGCGAATGCCCGGTCTCATCTCACCAAATATCCCGCTATCACCAGTTCAATCGATGGCGAAATAACCTAGTCGTTGATACAGATTCATTAATGACACCTGATAGAGTTTGCCAGCTGTTCCGTGTAGTTTATCTTACCTCGAAAGAAGCTGAATTTGTCCAGAACTGTAGCAGATATGACTAAAAAACTTTTGACCAATCATAAAACAGACCGTGCTGGGTTCATAGATACCGACAATAAGTAACTAAGGTTACTCCGTATTTTATTTATTATTATTATTATTATTATTATTATTATTATTATTATTATTATTATTATTATTTTGTCTGGTACTATTTTTGCAGAAAGTATTTTTACTTGCCTACATAGTGTTCTGCCTAAGGGCAGGTCTTTCTCTGCAAACTCAGCATTCTCCAATATTTCCTATTTCCTGCCTTCCTCTTAGTTTCCGCATATGATCCATGTATCTTAATATTGTCCGTCAGAAATTAATTAACATTTCTATACACATTGTTTATTAGTACGTAGTTCGACATTATACTGAAAATTATTATGATTAAGTTAAGTAATAACGCTTTTTAGATATAAAGCGTTATTACTTAACTTAATCATAATAATTTTTACTTAAATTAATCTTAATTTTTATTAAGTTAATAGGAATGGTAGTAGAAGGAAGAAGGATAAAGTTCATAAGATTTGCTGATGATATGGCTTTGTTAACAGAAGGGGAGGTGATACTAAGGAATATACTTACCTATTTATGGCTTTTAAGGAACCTGGAGGTTCATTGCCGCCCTCGCATAAGCCCGCCATCGGTCTCTATCGTGAGAAAGATTAATTCATTCTCTATCATCATATCCCACCTCCCTCAAATCCATTTTAATATTATCCTCCCATCTATGTCTCGACCTCCCCGTAGGTCTTATTCCATTCGGCCTCCCAACTAACACTATATGCATTTCTGGATTCGCCCATACGTGCTACATGTCCTGCCCATCTCAAACGTCTGGATTTAATGTTCCTAATTATGTCAGGTGAAGAATACAATATGTGCAGTTCTGCGTTGTGTAACTTCCTCCATTCTCCTGTAACTTCATCCCTTTTAGCCCTAGATATTTTTCTAAGAACCTTATTCTCAAACACCCTTAATCTCTGTTCCTCTCTCAAAGTGAGAGTCCAAGTTTCACAACCATACAGAACAACCGGTAGTATAATTGTTTTATAAATTCTAAGTTTCAGATTTTTTTGACAAAGGAATATACTACTGAGACTAAATGACAGCTGTGAGCAGTATGAGATGAAGATAAATGCAAGTAAGACGAAGACCATGGTCATAGGAAGAAAACTAAAGAAGGTAAACTTGCCAATTCTAAATGAGGCAGTAGAGCAAGTGGTCAGCTTCAAATACTTGGGGTGTACTATAAGCAGTAACATGAGCTGCTGCCAGGAAGTCAAAAGGAGGATAGCAATGGCAAAGGAAGCTCAGAATAGAAAAAAGCATCTTCTGCGCACCTCTGGAAAAAGAACTTTGGAAGAGACTAGTGAAGTGTTTTGTGTGGAGTGTGGCATTGTATGGGGCAGAAACATGGACATTACGACGAAGTGAAGAGAAGCGACCAGAAGCATTTGAAATGTGGATATGGAGAAGAATGGAACGTGTGAAATGGACAGACAGAATAAGAAATAAAGCTGTGTTGGAAAGAGTGGGTGAAGAAAGAAGAATGTGGAAGAGAAAAGGGAATTATTTGAGTGACTGGTTGAGAAGAAACTGCCTACTGAAGGATGCACTGGAAGGAATGGTGAACGGGAGAAGAGTTCTGTGCAGAAGATGATATGTTTATTATTTGTTATTAATGGATCGTATGCGGAGACAAAGAGGAAGGCAGAAATAGGAAGGATTGGAGAATGCTACGTTTTCAGTGAAAGACCTGCCCTTGGGCAAAACGCTGAATGAATGAATGAATGAATGAATGAATGAATGAATGAATGAATGAATGAATGAATGAATGAATGAATGAATGAAACTGTGTGAATGAGAGAGAGATCAGGGATTTCATTCACGCTAGATAATTATCGCAGTTGATAGAGGGTAATAAAATAAAGCAATTAAAATAATAATAATAATAATAATATGGCCAATTGTCGACCTCATCTATTCACTTTCTTGCTGTCACTATAGTCGCGACTCTGTTATTCCCGGCATGTCTCCTCCTCTTTGCTTACGTCTTAGGAAGTGAAGGCTCTATAAAGTCTAGGTAGTAGTATCGTTCGCCATTTTTGTTCTTTCGTTGCCGATCTACCAGACGAGGAATCTATTTGCCACACCATTAAACATTATCATGTCGTAGCTCCTGTGATAAATCAAACGCAGTGTAATTCAGCAAATAATTGAGCGGCAAATAACGTCTTCGTGTGCTTTCTGCGAACGCCAACGAAAGAGCCAAAATGGCGGGCGATTATATTAAGTATTTATCGAGCCTTAAGAAATGAATCAGCTGGTCACAAGACGCACACGTTTAAATATAGCCGACCTGCAACGCGATTAGAGCGACGGGACTATAATTCTACCAACATTATTCAACCGCGGAGTTGATATAACGTCAAATAACCGATTAAGAAGAAAACTTTGTCTAGAACATTGTACTTGACGCCTTGTTACCTGACTGACCATTTGAGCTGAAAGAAAATCCAGAAAAATTAGCACTCGCATTATATTGTGGGAATTCCAACACGGAGCTTGCAACATTTACCTTGCGAATACAAAGTGGGGTACATCGCCACTGTAATTGAATACTGTGCATCCTTGAAACAATGGGGAATTGACGTAAAAGGAATTATAGGAGCTGTAAACAATATCCTGTGGATTATTGCGCGAACACTATTCCACGGTTGAAGTGCATCAATCATTGAAGTTTTATTTCAATGTCACATGTTCCCATGTAAATTTCATTGTTTAAAATATGATTAGCGATCCATATTTGATAGATGGTATCCAGGGCGTTTTTTGCGTGCAATTTATTGAATAGACTACAATAGAATGAAATGTAATATACAATGTCAAATTCAATGAATATTGCCGGTAATTAGGATGTGACGCATTTTTTATTGTCTATTTAATGATGTATTTTAATTATGTGTGTGGAAATGCCGTCCCCCTGTTTTGTATGTGGATTTCGTTGGCGATTTCAATTCTGGTGTCATTTTAAGCACAATGAGTGACAGTTTATTATTAAATAAAGCAAATGATTACAGCTGCTCTTTTTTATTTTAGTCACCAATGACAAATTAGATGCCCGCATGATTGCATAGGAATATTCAACAGCAACCTACCTGAACCGCACGTTAGCGGCGTTTGTACATAAAAATTGCAAAGGAAAGTTGTCGTGATGTGATCAGCAACGACCGCTATTCACCACCTGAACCATAAAGAAGTAGTACAGGAACATCATTTTATTTTTACTTCAATTTTTATTGTACCTGAGATTTTTAATGTACTTCACTCCCACCCCTTCTACTAATGAAGTTCAACCGTCCTCCACACAGATCCAAGACCGCATATACAGTCATAGTAAACAGTACGTTCCAAAAATATGTTCGAGTTTTCCAGTGACGAAAGAGCTTTCAATATTGAATTATTTTCGGACAGGTACTGTCGTCCATTTGCCTACGTCGCATCCCGGTTTCTCCCACCTGTTTCTATTCGCCTCTCTGTAAAGGCTAGTGGCTGGGCTGCCTTAGCTCTTTTCTGAGAACATTAATTTCTGTTAGGAATTGGACGCCTACGTCATATTATACCAATACAATTGTTTAAAGTAACTTAAATAAAAGGGCATCGTTAAGTAATTAACTGTCACGTGATTTCCTCCCTTTCTACGACCCTGAGACATGACCACTTGGACGGACAGTAGATAGCATGTCTCAGTAATTTTATCTTTTCGGATGGGGCAGAAGTGAAGATTGAATTTACAGTACGTAAGGTACCCTTTTATAGAGTAGGTACAGAATTATTTCAACATGAGTTGTTAGTACGAAGGACGAAACTTGTAATTGGAATTAGGCACAATAGTCTATAGTGCAATAATATGCACATTAGATCTGAAGCCTGTATCGAAATGAACGGCCACCATTTTCACAAATGTGTTTAAATATCCATATCATGATTATTTTTAAATTTAACTTCATTCTCTATATTGTACGCTAATGTGCTGTAGACAGTATAATATACACTGCATAATGAATACGTCCGCATGGACAGCTCAGTTCGTGAGTAAAAACACTCATTGTTAATACTGTACTACATTTTGATTAAACAACAACCTAATGAAAATTATCATACTCAAAATCGTGATATTTCCTAGTTTACTAAATGGATGAACTACTTTTCTTCCCTCCTATACCTAGTAAAGTGATTTGTTTGTATATTACGTCAGTATCATCGAACTCCAGTCGTCCCTCAGCCCAGTATGAGCAATTGCTGGGTAACTATCGGTGCTGGACCCCGGACTCATTTCACCGGTATTATCACCTTCATCTCATTCAGACGCTAAGTAACCTGAGATGTTGATAAAGCGTCGTAAAATAACCTACTGAAAAAAAATAATGCGAGGTATATTTTTCATAATAATAAAGCCTACTTATTTTGTAAATTGTGTACAATAGTGTAACTAATGTTTGATCAATGTCAGACGTCATTCATTATGATAGTGTAAATAGCGAAAATAGCATATTTTATGTACATAGTGTAAAGAGCTGTCGCAGACTACGAGGATCTGAGTTTTCGCAAGAAGCGATTTTTCAAGTCATTACATACTTTCTCACATATTTCTCCGTCATATATTCACACATCTGCCACGCGTGTATTAGCATGTCTTTGAGGACAGGTGAATCAAATTGGTGTTAAACAACAGAATGTAATGTCATTATGAAGCCCCTATCGTGCAATGTGTCTGGAATATTTTCACAGATAATTTTGTGTCTGAAATACTCTTCTAGCCTTCGAATTACAATTTTATTAGTGGCTTGTGCAGCAAATGCTGCTGCAAACTAAGTTCGTTAGACGTTCAAATAAAAAATTTTACATATTTATTTTCAATGAAGAATACTTGATATTTTGATAGTTGTTTGCTTCCATAATAATGAAAGATACTACCTCTGAATGGGTTTTGTAGGCCACATACTTTTTTTGAACCTATCCACCTTCAGATTTTTTAGTTTCAACGCGGAAGCGCAAGTATCAATATCAGGACGATAGCAATAGCTGTTTCAGGTCATTGTGGATTGTAGACGAAAGTTAAAATAAAGTCAGGTTTGCTACGTTTTCGAACAATAGCATTTTGCTGCATGTAGAACTTGAAATGTAGAGCGTAAATCATTTTATCCTACTAAGAGATCTTGCTGAAATGATCTGGAGACTACAAAATTTTCTGGGCGTCTTATTTTATTAGTAAGTAATACCTTTTGGTCTTTCCTTAGGAACTGTATTTTTTGCGCTCTCTAGAGCCAATACTGAAGACAATGACACATATCAATATCTACACTACACCGCCATTAAGTATATGAAAAAGACCCAACCCCACTTGATTAAGAACTATAAAAATATTTGAATTTTAAAAACAATATTATTATCTTACGTAAGTTTTGTAGTTATATATAGTCGCCACTCAGTAAATTATAGAAATGAAGATCTGAATTAAGATATTCTCTACATTTACTTACATAACCTCAAAACGTTTCACTTTCATGTCATCAATATAGCATTAATATTATGTATATTTAATTAAAACTAGACGCATCATGACATTAACCATAATAATATGTAATTTCTAAAATGGTAATAATGTCATCAAACCACCTCAAATTTCATAGATTTGAATATCCAATACACAGCTGTACTCACAAAATTATACACTGCACTATGAGACCTGTAAATTATTTTTAATAACAAATTGAATTTGAGCTCTAAATATGTCGGCAATCCTGCAGGTCACGGCCTTCGTGTAATAGCCTATTGTTTATTGTAGTGTGTGTTTTGTTTTGTTCTGAAATTCAATCAAGTCGGCCGTGATTCAATAAAATTAGTTCTCAAAACTGACAACAGATGCATTTTGGAAAATAGGAAAATTATGTAGGAAAATTGACGTTTCACTGAAGACTACTATTTTTCCGAAAAACTTTGAATGCCAGGCATGAAAATGAGGGGTCTCTCATTAAAATCCGTTTAGCCGTTTTCCCGTAATTTCCATTACCAGTTCAAATTATATATATAGATATTGCTTAAAAAAATACAAATTCAAGGGTTACACAAATCTTGTAGTTTTTGGAGGGATAATTTGTGTTTTAATTGTCTTACCATGTAAAGGATCGTTTATTTCTTCATCAGAAAATTCAGTGTTATCTATCTGACCACTCCAGGGATCCAGAAGAAGTAGTGTGCCTTTCTTAACATCCGGGAGAAATATAGCCTATCTTTTAATCATCTTCTGACGTGACTTTTTATCAGTTTACCGGAAATACTTGCATCGACCACGGTATTAAATGGCTTAGCTTTGTTTACACGTTATTTTACTTCAGGTCCAAATTCCCCTTTCGCTTCTTGAAAGCATATGTAACTTAAGGTCGTGTTCGTAAACTTCCAGCTGCATGCTTATGGATTTGGACGGTGTACGAATGAGCGGAAGATGCCATGGGTTGCACTACTACTGTATTAATGTGAGTTGAGAGAAATAATTTGTCTAGAGCACTAAATGCGAGAGCTGTGTTACGGTGAGCGAAACTATGAGGATCTGAGTGTGCGCAAGAAGCGGTATAAGTAGCAACGATTTTCAAGTAAATATATTTCTTAAACGAGGAAAAAAAACGAAACGGACGACTATCACGACGTTTCTTAACGAACGTAAATATGCTTAAAGATGCATTTTAATTAAATTCAAGCACCATGACCTGGGGCGGTGCTCTTGTTGGAAGCGAAACTTGCATTTATTCACACATGCTATTCTTTGAAAGAATATATTCACAAATTTTGATATGCTTTCTTTTTGTTTCTCGTATTGTATCACTTTATTACAGCAAATTCAAGCATTAGGACAATGTTATTCTACAGGTTGCGTTATCAAAATATTGAAAATATTCTAAACGTCTTGGTTACAGCGACCTCGTTTTGTGCGACACCTCGTCTATAACGTCAAATATTCTGTGGTCCGAACTAATTCCCCGTAAGACATATGCTTTCCTACCTTGCTTAATACGACAAACGCATAGGCTATGATTCTACCTCGCATATAACGCAGTAGCGGCTGGTGGTCAAAATAATGAGTGTGCTACAATCTCTATATCGGCCTACTGTATACACTTATAATTTATCTTAATTTGAGACTCGCCTAGTGACGAAATATGAAGTCCATACGACGTTCCTTCCTAGTGCAGAACCTGTCAATTACCATGGAGTTACACCCCTCCATCTTGGACATCATACTCTTTTCTATTGACAGTATTGCAAGAGCAGTGAGGCGATCCTGGGACATAGTGTTCCTTAGAAACGTTTTTATGCGTTTAAAGAAAGAAAAACATCTTTCTGGCTCAGCAGTGGTCATTGGTGTTGTAACCAAAATATTTAACAACTTCGTTACTTCACAGAATGGATCCTGTCAATTGTTGGAGACTATGTTATGTATTGTAACAATTGAACAGCTCCATCTATATTTCGGAAGTCAGGTCTTCCATATAGAACTCCAAGTTGTGTCTTTAACATTCTTTTGTTCAGTACAGTATAGCTGTTGACAGCAACTTCAAGTTCGCGTTCAGGAAAATTATGCGAAAAATTGTCAAAAAATTTGCTGTTTAACAATTTTGTTTGCGTCTAGGTAGGATGAAGACTGAAACGATAAGTAGTTTCCTGAATTATACTGTCACATAATTCCTTGGCTTCAATTTTCTAGACTGACTGATTCAGGAGGAACTTCAAAAACCAGATAGATGGCAGCAGCGGTCGGATACTTGAATTACCAAACATATTGTACATAGTTCCGAGTTCTTCCACAAACAAGCATTCTTTCGTTACGCTTTACTTTTGTAATCTCCAAGCTGTGTTGTGCTGAAGCTGACTACAGCACTTCCCCGCGTAAAAATAGCCAATCAGAGCAGTGATTTCAGCTTCGCACATGCGCATTAGTTGTCTACATTCTCATGTAGAGCTTTGAGTAGCACAACGTACCCCCTCAGGCACCGAAGAGCGAAGACTAAACACTCTATAATGCGTCATGAACATAACCACGGGAAATTGTCAAATGGCAGATCAAATACTGTGGTATTGCAAATACATTATTTGAGCAAAAATTATAATGATAATTATCATTGTACTGTAGAACTGTAGCACTGTAGCACATAAGGACGGGCCGCCCCTGATATAACGTCATTTTCAGCTTGGAATTAGATTTTCTAAGAACCAAAGTATTTTAAGAAATATTTTGTCGAAATCTGACCCTGACAAATTCTTTACAGTCTCCTTCTGTCATAGACCTCTGGAATGCAGGCGGATTCCCCACCCCATTGTAACCTGCCCGAATTCATGCGGTATTATATCAGTTTCGACAGCAAGTTTTCACTAAGTGCACGCATTTTAACGCAGAATGTCAACTAAAAGAAGTGAGTGACGCTTTAGAAGTCATTATAATTATGAACATGTTCTATGAAGCTAGGGAAGGGAGCAGTGAAATTGCAACTGAAATTATGAACATAGAACGTAATTTAGCCCTAGAAAGTGTGTATTGGGCAAGTAGAAGACAACAGAGTAAAATGATTGATTACTTCACTTCTAAGTAAAGTAGTTTGGTGAGTACTGAACAAACTGTTTTAATACAGAATACTGCATTTATAATTTTAGGCTTACGTGTATTTTATTATGTTCATCGTAGGCTTAAAAGTCAATACATAAATCTAAAATAAGTCTAATTAAATTTATTTTGTGCGAGATCGTGCGTATTTGCTTGTTTTCCGCACAGAACCAATACGCGGTAAGTGTGAAATACCACATTCAGCATTCCCAACGTAACACACATAACAATTTCCCTGTTCTTACCGCTTAAGCGCGACATTCATTTTACTGCTTTAGGCTTTTAACATATTATTTTTAGAGACGTTCAATATAGTAATAATTATAAATTGGAAACTTACCACTGCCATTTCACCTAAATTGCACTGTTAATTATTGTTTTTAAATATCTGCGAAAATTAAGTAAAGTCTACTACTCCACGAAAGCTATTGTATTCCTGATACAAGTAACATTAAGGAAGCCGTGAAAAAATCAACAAGACTCCAGATGCCGACTTTATTACTGCAATATGTTATATAAATAATATTGTTAAAATATTAAAATGAAAAATAAATCATTACATAACCTTATCGTTTGTTTTAAGTTCGCATATATAGACTGGGGGGAAAAAAAAGACAGACGTATAACACGGCCTGCTGGAGTATAGATATTTTTGTTTTCTAAAGTTGCCGTCATTAAACAGAAACCAAGATGGAGATTTCATTGCAGCTAATTAGAAATTCGTCTTTCAGGTATGTAATAGACGATCTTCGCACAAAATAATGTACGATACACGAGCGGTATGTTTGTTTTCATGTTCTCGGAAATTAAAAAAGCTCAACTACGTTTCGCTTTTTCAATCTTTTCCTCGACCATGAAAACGTCAACATACCGCTCTTGTAACGTATATTACTATTTCCTTTTCCACCTCGCTAGATTAATAATGTGAATCTCGGTTACTACGACACTCGTTTATAACAACATAATGTTTAAGGTCCCTTGGATGTCGTTATAACCAAGTTCTCCTGTATTTCGAAATAATAGTTTGTCGTATTTTGTAGGTAAAGTTGCCTTTAATCATGTGTCCAGCGAAATATGAGGTCTGCACCGGAATAGTAGCAATATAATAAAACCGAGCTTGAAGGGTTTTCGGGTTTGTTAGGCCTACTCTCCTTTTTTCCTGCTGGTTTGATCCGAATGGCAGCGCAGGTGGCCGTGTGGTAGAGGCGACCGCACGTATCGTTGTAATAAAAAATGTTTATTAGCACACTGAAATAGCAAACAATACCGCATTAACAAACGTTCACAATGGACAATATGTACTGTGCGCTTCGACTCTACCTGAACATTCTGCTTTTTTAGGCTCTAAATATGATGCCGGGTCATTTCTCTATTAATAAATATTGTATTGGTTCCAATCAATCATTGATTACTGACATATCCCTCTTCATTATTCCAAAACATTTTTCTGTGGACATATCACATGACATGAATACCACCAATAGATCAACATAATGGTGAGTTGGATGTGGGATGGCTCAAAATCAACAAACACGCGCTGAATAGAAGAGTGACATCAGGACCGTTCCAATTAGATTTCTGTGTTAGAGAGGTTTCCTCTATATCGTATGTCTGTTAAGAGTCCGTGCCGGCTGCTGGAATTCAGATGAAAGAATCCTTAACGGAAGGAAGAAAGAAGTGATGAAGTGGAAGAAAGAAGAAAAGAGAAAAGAAGAAGTAAAGCAAAGATGTAGAATGAAACAAACTTGAGATTGAGAAACACAAATGCGTAAAAGGGATGTTGTGTAGGGAAAATGATGGTTATAGTAGTCGGGAAATAAAGAGGATGGTGAAGGAGAAGTTTAAGAGGATGCTGGGGAAATGAAGATAGTTAAGGATAGAAGCGAAAGCGAAGAGGACAGAGGAAAAAGCGATGAGATAAGATGATGGAGGCGAAGCTGCGAGAAATGAAGACGGAGGAGGAAGCAAGGAGAGGCGAGAAAAGCGGAGGAAAAAAAAGAGAAAGAGGATGGAGGGGAATGCAAGAAGTGAATAGGATAGAGTAGAAAGCAAAGAGAGACGGTAAAGGACGGAAAAGCAAGGAGAGACGAGAATGGAAGAGAAAGCGAGGAGAGATTAGGATGGAAGGGAAAGCAAGGAGAGATGAGGATGGAGGTGAAATAAGAGATGAAGATGGAGAGGAAAGCAAAGAGAGATGAAGATGGAGGGAAAATAAATGAGGTTCGTGGGTAGAGAGGAAAACAAAGAGGGATGAGAATGCAGGGGAACGCAAGGAGAGATAAGGATGGAGGGAAAATAAATGAGAGATAGATGAAGATGGAGAGGAAAGCAAAGAGAGGTGAAAATGAAGGGGAAATAAATGAGGGACGAGAATGGAGGTTAAAGCAAAGAGAGATGAGAATGCAGGGGAAAGCAAGGAGAGATGAAGATGGAGAGGAAATAAATGAGAGATGAAGATGGAGGGGAAAGCAAAGAGAGATGAAGATGGAGGGGAAATAAATGAGAGATGAAGATGGAGGGGAAAGCAAAGAGAGATGAAGATGGAGGGGAAATAAATGAGGGTCGTGGATAGAGAGGAAAACAAAGAGGGATGAGAATGCACGGGAAAGCAAGGAGAGATAAGGATGGAGGGGAAATAAATGAGAGATGAAGATGGAGAGGAAAGCAAAGAGAGATGAAGATGGAGGGGAAATAAATGAGGGTCGTGGATAGAGAGGAAAACAAAGAGGGATGAGAATGCAGGGGAAAGCGAGGAGAGTTAAGGATGGAGGGGAAATAAATGAGAGATAAAGATGGAGAGGAAAGCAAAGAGAGATGAAGATGGAGGGGAAATAAATGAGGGTCGTGGATAGAGAGGAAAACAAAGAGGGATGAGAATGCAGGGGAAAGCAAGGAGAGATAAGGATGGAGGGGAAATAAATGAGAGATGAAGATGGAGAGGAAAGCAAAGAGAGATGAAGATGGAGAGGGGATAAATGAGGTTCGAGGATGGAGGGGAAAACAAAGAGGGATGAGAATGCAGGGGAGAGCAAAGAGAGATGAAGATGGCGAGGAAATAAATGAGGTTCGAGGATGGAGGGGAAAGCAAAGAGAGATGAAGATGGAGGGGAAAGAAATCAGGGACGAGAATGGAGGGGAAAGCAAAGAGAGATGAGAATGCAGAGGAAAGCAAAGAGAGATGAAGATGGAGAGGAAATAAATGAGGTTCGAGGATGGAGGGGAAAGCAAAGAGAGATGAAGATGGAGGGGAAAGAAATCAGGGACGAGAATGGAGGGGAAAGCAAAGAGAGATGAGAATGCAGGGGAGAGCAAAGAGAGATGAAGATGGAGAGGAAATAAATGAGGTTCGAGGATGGAGGGGAAAGCAAAGAGAGATGAAGATGGAGGGGAAAGATATTAGGGTCGTGGATGAAGGGGAAAACAAAGAGAGATGAGAATGCAGGGAAAAGCAAGGAGTGATAGGGATAGAGGTGGAATAAAATATATATGAAGATGGAGAGGAAATAAATGAGGGACGAGAATGGAGGGGAAAGTAAGGAGAGACAAGTATAAGGGGAAAGCATGAAAAGATTGGGGTAGAGGAAAAAGTTAGAAGAGTTAAATGTGGAGACGAAAAGGAAGAGAGATTGAGGATGGAGGGGATGGAGAGAAATGCTGAAAGAGACAGAGAATGGATCGAGAACGTAAAACTGATTCTTTTAGGTTTAAGAAGAAAACAAATAGACAAGCAGAAAAGACATGAAACAGGATGGAAGAGGGAAAATAGGAGAAATGATACTGTGTGTATTCTCGAGTGAGTTGCATGACAACAGTAATGAAAAATAAGTTAAGACTTTTGTGCTCCCCTGACGTGCCCTGCTCCCTAGCGGCCTGCAGTCTCTTTATACCAAATGCACTATCAGAGTGTTCACCGCTTTGTAATAACGCAGACGTCCGTTCTTTTGAAGGTACACTGCGCCCTCCGGCACGTCACTTGCTTATCTATCGGACGAATATTGACTCACAAAGACTTGTGAGTATTTTATATATATAAAAAAGACGAAGAAGACACTCAATTTTCTGGTCCGCCTCTTTCCAAAAGCGACATTGCTTGCCTTGGGGGAATGAAACAGAGTGGAGTAAAGACTATGTTCCTGGAGCCAACCTGCCACTCCGCCTCCCTGGGGCACCTCAGCCATGATACTACAGACAGAACAACAGACAAGCGTTGCTGCGATGCCGAGAAATAACAGAAAATAATGCAAGAGTTGTCATTGCAAGCAGAGACGGTCTTAAAAGAAATAAAATGAAACTCATCCCTTTTTGACGTAAATGAAAGGGAAATGGTGTTACAAAATACGGAAGGATGTGTTCTCAAAGTTGCAGGAAATGTCAACTAGAATAAGGAAATCTAGTGTGCCTCCTTGTCTTCTCTCGGGAATATGTAAACATTCAACAAATACAGGGAGTTTGTTCGCTGATAGTAGTGATATGTTTACTTATTTACTTAATTACTTACTTTTTAGGAACCCGGAGGTTCATTGCCGCCCTCACATAAGCCCGCCATTGGTCCCTATCCTGAGCTAGATTAATCCATTCTCTATCATCATATCCCACCTTCCTCAAATCCATTTTAATATTATCTTCCCATCTACGCCTCGGCCTCTCTAAAGGTCTTTTTCCCTCCGTCCTCCCAACTAACACTCTATATGCATTTCTGGATTCGCCCATACGTGCTACATGCCCTGCCCATCTCAAACGTCTGGATTTAATGTTTCTAATTATGTCAGGTGAAGAATACAATGCGTGCAGCTCTGCGTTGTGTAACTTTCTCCATTCTCCCTCTTAGCTCCAAATATTTTCCTAAGCACCTTATTCTCAAACACCCTTAACCTATGTTGTCGTGCCAGAGAATCAGTCCCATTCCGAGGCTTATTTGAAGGATTCGTAACAAGCTGTTTTTTTACGGTGATGGGTTGTTAGCCCTTCGCCCAACCCCCAAGCTGGAGGACCCCCCTCATCGGCTGTCCGCGACTGCTTATTCAATATATTCACAGCTACCCTCCATATCTGGAGGCCGTCTCCTCGATCCGCAACCTGAGGATATTGTATCGTCGAAACTAACAGTGCATTGTGACTTCCATTACACCAGGTATGTCATCAAAATGATAGTGCTTCGATCTCGAGAAGATTCTGAAAGATTTATAGTGGAAAATTGAACGTCAACTTAAATTTCTGCGTCTAATACCATAGAATCCAACAGCCAAAACCAGCTCACGTAGATACTTCCTCTCAGCCCAATTTCCCTGCAAGGACGCGTTTTTGCGTATCTTTCAATTGTTTTTCCTCTCATTTGTACACTCGTTCATTCGTTCCATGCTCTTTCGTCTCGCTCCATTCTCTCTCCAATTCTGTGGTAAGCTGTAAAAAGGGCATACGTGGGAAATGAGCGGTTTTGAATTATGACCTCTATGTGATTAAAAAATGTAGGTTTCTTCTGACAGTATAAAGGGCATATAATTGTTTATTTATTTTACCTGGTAGAGATAAGGCCATCAGGCCTTCTCTTCCCCTCTACCAGGGGATTACAACTATAATATTAAGAATACAATTAAAATTATAATCACAATTAACATTAAATTTACAAATACAATAAAAATCAAAGTACTAAAAGATTAACTGGTTAATAAAAGCTAGACAGTTTATTGCAAAAGTTAAGAAGAGAGAAACATTTCTTTTATTGACTAAGTAAAAATTAAACTTACTCTACGCAGTAAGAAAATGCTTAATAAGCTTGCTTTTGAACGCTACTAAATTCCGACAGTCTCTGATGTCACTGGGTAGGGTATTCCACAAGCGCGAGAGCGAGATTGTGTATGATGATGAATACGATGATGTCTTATGTGTTGGTATGGCTAGTATGCGGCTATTTTGCGTGCGTGTGAAGAGATTATGATATGATGACAGGTAACTGAAACGGGAGGCAAGGTAGGTAGGTGAAGAAATGTGAAGGAATTGGAAAAGGAGAACAAGAGAATGAAAATTTCTACGTTCGTTAAGCCGTAGCCAGTTTAGAGTTTGGAAGGATGGGGTAATGTGGTCAGCGCGACGGACATCGCAGACGAAGCGAACACAAGAATTATGAACACGTTGTAATCTTTGCGACTGGTTGACATTGAGGTCAGTCAGTAGAAAATCACAATAATCGAAGTGTTTCCACTAGTATTTTCTTGAGTGATAGCGGGAGGAATTTTCGAATGCTGTTTAAGGAATGTAGTATGGAAAGAACTTTTTTGGTAATATGGGTTACTTGGTTATTCCAGTTTAAATGCGTATCAAAGTAAACTCCAAGGGTTTTAACACAGGAAGCAAAAGGGATTATTGTGTCGTTTAACTTGACTGGAAGAGCAGGAGTAATATTGCATAATAGACGTTGATGTCCCACTAGGATTGCTTGTGTCTATCCTCTTTTATAATGGAATAGAGTTTCAGTTTTCAGCTCGTCATAATGATGTTAGAAAGTTAGCTTTTGCTCTACACGAAACTTCCAATTGGTTGCATTGCTGTTTTTAACGCTCACCATAGAATTATTGGCTAGGATGTATTTATGAACTATTACAGTTCGAAATGTCATGAACATGAGAAACCATATTTGGTAATTTTTTAATGCAAATAGGTTAGGTAACGGTGGCTAGGGGTGGGTTAAGGAGACCCTTTGAATTTATGGGATGAATGAGGATGAGGTGTACCAGCCCACCGGCCGCATGTGACCGTTCGCCCAATGGGGGTCCCCTACCCACTGCCCTAAGTTCATACCGCCAAGGCGACCAAGCAGCGCAGGATCAAATCCAACTGCCTTTCCAGGTGTCGAAGCTCTTCATTCCATGAAATAATCATAATGATTATGATGATAATAATAATAATAGTAATACCAATAATAAATTTAAAGACTACCATGACATTCTTTTAATTTTTTTTTTCAATTTCAAAGTATGCCATAATAATGTTTTATCAACAGTAATCTCACTAGACGTTTTGATTTGTCTAGAGAAAATCAAAACTCGAGTGGGATTTAATTGACTATTACACGATTAGAAGAAAGTATATTAAGATTAGAAGTAACGAAGTACTCCAATATAATAAAATATTAATGGGCTTACGAAAATACAACTGTCTTCAAATGTATTATTGTACCATCTCAACATTACAAATATTACGCTCGATGCATGCTAGATGGCAGTAGTGAGCAATGCCTTCTCGTAGAGAAGTTCTCGATCTATTATACACGATGGCAATGTTACTAGTCAAGAAGGCTTTGTTGATTCAGTTTCATTTTTATTAAAATGCAACATTCCACTTCAATTATCCGAATCCCAGTAATCAACGTCACTTGACAGATGATTTTCAATAAATCTTAATATTAAACAATCTCTGATACGTGACTATCCATAATATCATATAGCAGAAGCTGTAACATAACCTAACTAATATACACAAGTGTTAGAAAAGTTTCAATTAACGACGATGACATAAAAAATAAACATGAATAATTTTAAAAGGAATAATTATTGAATGTACAATTTTCAAATTTGAATGTGGTTGGTGGTTCAATTGATGTTATATTGGACGTGTGCGTAATAGAAGTGGAACTCGTTGATTTAGGCCTACATGGTGTATTCAACTTATTCAGGATTTCCGAATGGTGCTCTTCATTTATTTGTAAATCGGATTTCAGAAGATGCATAGGTATGATCAGTGATTTTTATTCATTCTTGTTCTTGAATGCCAGTGCGAGTCATATTTGAAACTGCTGTGCATCGACTGGAGTGGTTTGTAATTATTTGTTTTAACGTCCAGACCAGCGGAGTTTCAAATGTTGGCAAACAAAGAAACAAATGCTAGGGACGCGATAAAATTAAACAAATGCTAGGGACGCGATAAAATTAAACAAATGCTAGGGACGCGATAAAATTGTGCGATAAGCAGCCATGATTGGTTGAAATACGTCGTTTCGTACCGTTTTATTGGTCAAAAGTAGTATGACGTAGTAAGAGTGTAATAGCCAGTGTATATGTTATTTATATACTAGAAAGATTTTAATTACATTCCAAAACTCACGGTTAACTCGAAAACCTTAAGCAGTGAAAATATTTTGAAAACAAATTTGAAATAAGAGCAATGATTTCTTTGATAATCCGCAGTTCTAACAGACAAAAGTTGTCACTCTTCGTACGGAAGTCCGCCAGGAGGGAGGGGGTGGGAAGAAAAAGATAGACATTTCTTTATCTTTCCGTAAATCTCAAACCAGTAAAGATTTTGAATAGCAGCCACTTTTAAGAGTGATGTCCATTCTTCCTAAACATTTCTCTCGCTTTGTCCTCCTATCTAACGTGAAAAATAAAAAAGTTTGTCGCTTATCACGTCAATGTGTATTTTGGAAGACTCACTTCGAAGTTAATAATTTTTTTCTGTCTCTCCAAAAAAGATAGATTTAGAATTTTTTGTCTATGCTTTCCATATACATCTCTTGTTCTCCTTTTCCAAGTCCTTCACACTTCTACACCTACCTACATTGCCTCCCGTTTCAGTTACCTGTCATCATATCATAATCTCTTCACACGCACGCAAAATAGCCGCATACTAGCCATACCAACACATAAGGGTACGTACACGTTGGAGCAACGATGCACGATAAAAGAAACGATCTAGCGACGCTTTGGTATTATCAAAGAATCAAGTGTTCATATCGGAGCAACGAGGACGCGGGAAGTGAACATCTTGATTTACCAGTAGAAGACATTCTATGCATCCACTTAATGAAAGAAGATATATAGGAAATATCAGCTGCTAGGTTCAAGGTTAATATAACTTAAATACGTACAAAATTAAACCCGTTTCTCATCCCAAAGATAGTATAAATTCGTTGTGTTGTGATTGGTTCTTGTGATCACATAACATATGACAAATAAATACACAACTGATCAATTTGCCAATATCTACAATAATTAATTTAATATGCCGAAATAATAATAAATCGATTAATATTCGGATATATTGATAACCACCGGTAATTATACAGATTAATATTATCTTAATCAGAGATCATATAAACGACAAGAGCGAAGAAAATGGTAGTACTTTTCTTTTTCGTCGCTTTTATCGTTGCTCCAATATGCACACCTCAATAACAATGCATGCTTCAATTCTCCCTGATAGCTACTTCTTTTATCGTTTATCGTCGCTCTAACGTGTACGTACCCTAAGACATCATCATATTCATCATCATACACAATCTCGCTCTCGCGCTTGTAGAATACCCTACCCAGTGACGTCAGACTGTCGGAATTTAGTAGCGTTCAAAAGCAAGCTTATTAAGCATTTCCTTACTGCGTAGAGTACGTTTAATTTTTACTTAATCAATAAAAGAAATGCTTCTCTCTTCTTAACTTTTACAATAAACTGTTTAGCTTTTATTAATCAGTTAATCTTTTAGTACTTTGATTTTTATTGTATCTGTAAATTTAATATTAATTGTAATTATAATAATTGTAATGGTATTCTTAATATTGTAGTTGTAATCCCGTGGTAGAGGGGAAGAGAAGGCCTGATGGCCTAATCTCTACCAGGTTAAATAAATAAATAAATACATAAATAAATAAATAAATAAATAAATAAATAAATAAATAAATAAATACAGCGCGTCCACACCTGTGGAGTAACGGTCAGGGCGTCTGGCCGCGAAACCAGGTGGCCCGGGTTCGAATCCCGATCGGGGAAAATTACCTGGTTGAGGTTTTTTCCGGGGTTTTCCCTCAACTCAATACGAGCAAATGCTGGATAACTTTCGGTGCTGGACCCCGGACTCATTTCACCGGCATTATCACCTTCATATCATTAAGACGCTAAATAACCTAGATGTTGATACATCGTCGTAAAATAACCCCCCCCCCCAAAGTTAGAGCGCTATTGACTGGCA